>NC_031797.1:3808171-3828951 GCF_001522545.3 Parus major | reverse complement strand
CGTGGTGAGCACCCCCTGTACCCCCCCAGGTGTCAATCCCCCAGGCATGAACCCCCGACCCCGCAGACCTCCCCAGTTATGGCACCCCAGCATGGACCCCCTGATGCCCAGGTAGAGCCTGAAGGTCCCAGGCTGCCCCCTGAACATTCCCTCCCCCTGTAAACCCTGTGTCCCCACCTGCGACAATAAAGAGACCTGAACGCGAAGGAATTGTCCTTTATTTGGGAAGTTCACAGTCAGTTTGGGGTGCAAGGACAGTGCTACAACCCCCCCACGAGCAGAGCTGAGGCTGGGCAGGTGCTGGGGGGGCTGGAGGGCAGGGAAGGACCCCCGACAGGTTTGGACCCACAGGAAGACAGCCTGGACAGGGGATGTCCAGCGCTCCCCTCCTCCATCCCTCCCACCGCGGGTTTCTTTGGCTTCCTTTGGACATTGCACGCTCCAAGGATGTGCAGAGCAGGGCAGCAGGTGCCTCCAGAAGGGCTGAGTCCCTGGCAGCCCCCAGGAATCAGGGAATGTCGCTGCATCCGCCCCTGGGCACATCCACATTCCCACTGCTTCCTTCTCCGTGCCTTCCCCTGCCCATCCCCATCACAACAGCCGGGATGGGCACGGCCAGGGCGGACCGGTGTGAGGCACCTCCCGCTGTCCCTGACACACCTGGGGCTGGGGGCTGAGCCCCTGATTGCCGGGGGTCCCTGCTCTGCCTGCTCCCCCTCCCCACAGCTGCACCCACCCGTGCCAGGAGGGATGCAGGGAACGTCGGGACAGAGATCCGGCACCTCCGGCAGAGAAAGCATCCGCGCTCCCGGAGCTGCGAGTCCGCGGGAAGGGGTGGCAGAGCCTCGGGGGAGCCCCTGGGCAGACAGAGGCAGGACACAGCTCCTGTGCCAAGGGGCCACCCCGCTGCCACCCTCAGTTCCTGGCCGCGATGACCACGGACAAGGCCACGCCGCCGAGCGCGATGGCCGTGGCGCCGAAGAGCCACTTCCAGGGGATGGACTGCGGAGCAGAGCACGGGGACGTGAGGAGTTGTGCCCGTGGCAGGGGACACGTGCCACCCTGCCTGCCCTGCCTGCTGGACAGGGCATCCCAAAAAGGCAGCGCTGTGCTGGCTCTGCCCGGCGCTGGGACAGCGTGTGCCGCCGCCTGCCCGGCTGACAGCGCTTCCCAACGGGCAGCTGGGAGCAAAGTCCGGGCGCTGCAGCTGGCACGGCTGGGATCCGGTGGACACAGCCAGGAGCACACGCTGTTATCAGCGTTTTCCGGGCACGGATCCCGGAGCACGGCCCCCTGCTCCCAGCGGGATCGCTGTCCTGACACAGCCCGTCCACATCCTGCTCAGGAGCAGGGCTGTGTCCGTCCTGCGGGACCTGGGGACACTGACACACCTCCTGTGCGTCCCCCACCCACTCTGCCACCCCCCAGAAGCCTTACCCAGGGCAGTTTGTCTTTGCACTTCCTGGGAGTGCTGGAGGTGCTGGGATTCCCGAGCATCTTCCTGTACATCTCCGTCTCCACGTTCCTCTGGTCCGCGTGCTTCTTCACCAGCTTGGAGAGCTCAGCGTGGATGGTCTGGGGAGGACAGCGCGGTGTTACCAGCCCTGCACCGTCCCTGCCTGCCAGGGAGGGGATGTGTCACCCACAGCAGGTTCCACCACCCCTGCGATGTGCAGGAACATCGTGGAAGAGCTTAGGAACAGCTGAGGGGGCGATCAGGCCTCATCCTGCCCCACGTCCCAACACCATGGGGCTGCACCAGGCTGGCATGGGCGCAATGCCCCTCTGTCCTTTCTGGCTGCTCAAGCCACTCCCTGCCTGGCAGCGGGGAGCCGAGCCCAGGGCTGATGCCAGACATCAGGAAAGGGATTTTATCCTTTAATCGAGACAGGAAAGTGTCTGCCTGGAGGAGAGACATGCACCAGCTCTCCCACTTTCTGTCTGGAAGCAGGCTGGGAAAGCGGGCTTCAAACTCAGCCTGGTGTGAAGTGGGATTGCAGCAAGACCCACAGCATGTCCACACCTGCCCTGCTGGGGCAGGAAAAGGCTCTCGAGTCCTGTGTGGGGCCCACAGGCTCCCCAAACGGGAGCTGAGCAGGGCAGGGTGGAGAAGGACGTTGTGGTGGCCCTGGTGGCACGGCCACGCTGTGCCCTCTGCTGGGGGACCCACCCCGAGAACACCGGCTCTGCCCAGCCCGTGCCACGCTGGGAAAAGCTGCCTCCAGCACGAAAATTCGGATTTCTGGAGGACAGAACGCCCCTGCTCGGAGCTCACCGGGGCTGCCACATCAACGTGAGACAACCACCAGCATCCCACACCGCTCCCAGAACACCTCCAAGGGGTCAGGAGGAGCGATGGCTGCGACAGCCTCGCGCGGGGCAGGTGGAGCCCAGCGTTTCTGGAGTGCTTTCAGCACCGGTGGCCCCTGAGTCACCCACGCCGCGACTGGAGCGGCACCGCCGCTTCCCCAGGAGCTCTGGCAGCAGCTGGGGAGGGCAGTAATTTGCTGTACTTGTGGTTTCACTGGACACGTCACTGCCGGGCATTTGGATTTTCCAGCCCTCTCCAATTAAAAGCTCCGTCGGAACTGGGGAGCAGCCGCCCTGCCCAGGGACGTGCCGGGGGAATGGTTCCCAGTTCTGCTCCCTCTCCACCCTGACCCTGCTGGGAAAGGAAGGGTTTGGGGTCCTGCTCACCCCTCCAAGGCTGCTCTGACCAGCCCTGAAGGTGCTGTGGGGTCACCAAGCACCTGCTTGTGCCACATCCCACCCGTGACCTTCAGAGACAGGATCATGACACAAATCCCGATGGCCTGATGAAATCCCCATGAAAGAAATGGATACAAAAGATCCAGAGAAGGATTAAAGCCCATCTGGAGAGCCAAGACCCCCAGGACGACCTTGTGCAGGCAACACCTCAATGTCTCCTCCCAGTCTCGCTCCTGCTGGGGTCATTTCCTGGCACTGGTTTTTGATTTCTCCCGAGGCTCCAGTCCTGCAGCTGATCATTAACTGACAGGAAATTCCTGACCCAGAGCTCGCCCTGCCCGGGCACTGGACCGAGGTCTGGCTGCTCCCACCACCCAGTGATTCACTCTTGGGGCTGCTCAGCGAGTTTGTGGGGACTCAGCTCTGCCCCACTTCCCTCAACCGCAGCACGAACTGCCCGAGCCACCTGGGGAGCCTGGAGCAGCCTGGACCATCCCCAGGGGATGGCTGGAGCACAGATGGGCTGGCAGGGATTCCTGTCACTGTCAGGACCAAAGGTCAACGAGGGAACCTCGCAATGTGGAGATAAGAGACCCACCAGCTCCACGTGGTGCATCGTTCCCCAGGCTCCGGGGGCTATTCCCAGCC
Source organism: Parus major (assembly GCF_001522545.3). NCBI lineage: Eukaryota > Metazoa > Chordata > Aves > Passeriformes > Paridae > Parus > Parus major. The sequence continues at coordinate 3,825,594 of NC_031797.1, read as the reverse complement.
TCCCCTCACAGAGCTGGGGACAGCTCCAGGGGGTCTCAGCCCTCCAGGGGGAACGCTGAGGTTTGCAGGGACACAGACAAGAAAGGAGCATCCAGGAGACCCCCAGCTCAGGGGGATCACAGGCAGCACACACCTCCAGCCTACCTTGTTTGAAGGCTCCAGCTTCAACGCTGCCTTCAGGATGGGAATGGCCTCTCTGTACTCTCCCTGCTGAGCCAGCACCTGGAGGGTGACACGTGGATGAGCCCTGTCCCTCAGTCCCCTGCCACTCCACAGAGAGGGGACCCCTCCTCACCTTTCCCTTTCGGAACAGAGCCTTGATGTTCCCCGGCTGGTGCTCCAGCACGAGGTTACAGGACTTGAGAGCTGCCTTGAAATGGTCCAACTTCAGCTGCGAGGCCGCCAGGTTGTTGAGACACTTCACCTTCACATCCAGCAGCTCAGCCTCCTCGTCTGGGCTGAAATCCACTGCACAGAGCCCGGAGCCAGGTTACAGCAGGGCCAGGAGCCCAGGAGACCCTCTCCTGGGGGGGACAGGTACCTTTGGAGCTGGAGCCCACGATCCTGAGGGCAATGTCGTACGAGTTGATGGCCAGCACGTAATCTGCCTGCTGGTAGAAGAAGTTGCCGCGCTCCCGCTTGCGGTTGGCCAGCTGGATCTTCTCCTTCCCGCTGAGCAGCTCCAGGTCCGGCGCGTCCCGAGCCGCCAGCAGCTCCACCTCCAGCGTGAGGGACGCGTTGGGGGGGATGTCAGGGCTCCTGCACAAAGCCAGGGGACCATGGTCACCTCTCAGGTGCTGGGCTGAATGGATTTAGCAGCGTGGCTCAGAAATCCGAGCCAGGGAAGCCTCCCGGGGCAGGGAATGGTGTGGATCTGTGCATGGCAAGCGAGGAGGCAGAGGCTGGAGAGCTGGGCTGTCAGCAGGTGAGAGCTTCCCCAGCCTGTTTGGGATCACCCTGCTGCACTTGCCGTGCTGCCAGCTCACCTGCCCTGAGCTCCGTAGCAGTACTTGGCTTCTGACACGATCAAAGCCGTCTCCCCCATCTCCAGGAGCTGCACACACAGGTCCAGAGCCTGCAGGGAACAACACGGGATCATGAAGGGACTCTAAAGATTATCCAGTTCCAACCTCCTGCCATGAGCAGGAGCATCTTCCACGAGACCAGATTGCTCCAAGCCCCCTCTAACTTGGCCAACATCATGGGGAGGGAGCCCAAGCAAGGACGAGGGGTCATTCTGGTCCACAAACGGGATGTCACCGACCCCAACCCCGCCTGTGGCCCCTGAGGTGAGGTCCTGAAGCCAGGTGAGCTCCCACCCGGTGTTCACCTGCAGGACATCGCAGTCCCCCAGCGTGAAGGTGAGGGCAGGGTTCTCTTCCACCACGGTGCCATCCTCCAGCGTGGCTTTCAGGCGGATTGTCACGTCCTGGCCCTTTTGTGGCCGGCTGTCCACACCCTGGCCCGCCACCAGCGTCTTCTTCTTGAGCAAACCATTCCCTGGGCACAGAAAAACCGGAGCCACATGGGGACACGGTGAGGAGGGAAAACCCCGATTTCCCCCACCCTTCTGTAGCTCCTGCCCGGCCTTGGTGGCAGAACCGAGCCCGCTCCTGCCCGGGGCTCTCACCCAGAACATCGAGCCACTCCTGGGGGTCCCCGGCCGCGTCCCCCGCGCCCCGCTCCGGGGGCTGCGCGTCCTCCCGAGCCGGCCGGCCCACGTCCTCCAGCGGGGGCAGCTCGCTCAGGTCATCCTCATCCTCCTCCTCCTCTTCCAGGACCTCGAAATCCTCCGCCGTGTCCAGCTGAGCCGCGTCCGCCGCCAGCTCGGTGCCGGTGCCCGCCCGGCCCGGGGAGCCGCTGCTCGCTTCCTCCCCGCTGGACGCCATCGCGGCGGAGCAACCTGGAGCGGGGAGAGAGCACAGGGATCGGGCCTGCTCTTACCGGCAGAGACGCTCCGCCGGCCCGGGGACCTCCGGGAGCCGCCGGGGGCGGGGGATGCGCAACGGGACAGCGGAGACTCCGGAGGGCCCGGGAAGGATGGGGCCTGGCGGGGGCTCGGTCTGGGTGGGATGGGGGGGGTCTGTCCCGGTGGGATCGGGGGGGAGGGGGGGGTCACGGCCCCGGTCCGGTACCGAGGGGGGGGCGGCCCCGCGCCCCCCGCCCGCCCCACGTGACCGCCGCGCGCCCCCCGCCGCTCCCACCTGGCCCGCGAACGCGCGGGCTCAGGCCCCGCCCCCCGGCTCCTATTGGCCCGGCCCCACCCACCGCGCGACGCCATTGGGCGGGCAGCACGCTCGTCAGCCACGCGCCCCCCGACGCCTTAAAGGGGCCGCTACCAGCGCGGCCGCCCTGGCGCGGGGGGCAGCGGAGCTGGGGGCTCGGCACCGGTACCGGAGAGGCTCCGTGATGCCCGCAGAGGTCGCGACCCTCTCGCCCTGCCGGGCTCCGGCACTTCCGGCTCGGCGCGGTGACGCCGCGGGGTCGCGCCCCACGTGACTCCGCACCCGGAAGCGGCGCGGAGCGGCCGCCGGTGCCGCCCCCGGTACCGCTCCCGTCATGTGAAGCGGCGGGACGGGCTCCCGCAGGTGCGCGGGCATTGCTGGGGGGAGGCCCCGGGGATACCGGTGGGAGGCCAGACCCGAGTGTCCCCGAGGGAATCCGGGGCAGGCGGCGCTACCGGGGGCGGCGGGCGGGCAGGAGACCCCCGTTACCGGCGTGTGGGGCCGCCCCGGGAGGGGGCACGGCGGCGGGGTACCCGGTACTGGGTGCACGGCAGGGCGGAGGGGGATCCGCTGTCGCGGAGGGGAACGGAGGCTCTCCGTTACCGGCGGCGGGGGGCTCCGGTGCCACCGGCTGAGCCGCCCCGCGGTCCCGCAGGCCACGATGGAGCCCACGGCCTCGCAGGTGTTCTGCGGGAGGGTGCTGGGCATGGTCAACGCCGAGGACGTCAACGCCATCATCCTGGCCCAGAAAAACATGTGAGTCCCGGGGAAAGCGGGCGGTGGGAAACCCGGTACCGGCACCGGGAGCCTGCCGGGATCTTTGCCGAGCTCCCTCTGCCTCCCCCGCGCAGGTTGGATCGGTTTGAGAAGACCAACGAGATGCTGCTCAACTTCAACAACCTGTCCAGCGTCCGCATGCAGCAGATGAACGAGCGCTTCCTGCACCACACCAGGACCCTGGTGGAGATGAAGAAGGACCTGGACAGCATCTTCAGGAGGATCCGGTGGGAAACGGGCAGGGAACAGGCACGGGGGAGCTGGCTGGGGTGTGGGGGCATTAAAACAGGGCACAATGTGGAGTTTGGGGGGGCTGTGAGAAGGAAAAGCTGTGATTAGTGCAGGGAGTGGAGGCTGGAGCTTTGGGCTCCCGTGATCGTGCTCTGGATGGGCTGCGCTGCCTCGGGAGTGCGTGGTCACGCAATGTGGGATTGAGGAACACCCCGTGGGCTGGGAAGGGTGGGATGGGCTGTTCCAGGGGCCTGGGGAGGGAATCCCTCAGGATTTCTTTGTGTTGTCTGCTGGAGGCTCAGCTCCAGATCCCTCGGCTCCCCACGGACTCAGATTGTTCTCTCCTCCCCAGGACGCTCAAAGGGAAGTTGGCAAAGCAGTACCCGGAGGCTTTCAGCAGTGAGTGATTCCTGATGCGCAGATTCCCCGACTCGTGCAATGCTTTGCGTTGGAAGGACCTTAAATCCCACCCAGTGCCACCCCTGCCATGGCAGGGACACTGCCACTGTCCCAGGAGCTCCCAGCCCTGGCCAGCCTGGCCTTGGGCACTGCCAGGGGTCCAGTGACAGCCACAGCTGCTCTGGGCACCCTATGCCAGGGTCTCACCCTTTCCCAGGGATCAATTCCTTCCCCAAATCCCATCTATCCCTGCCCTTTGGCAGTGGGAACCATTCCCAGCAGTGTCCTGGCACTCCACGCTCAGTTTTCCTCCTGTGGGAAGAGAGAACACGTGAGGCATCTCTCAGGAATCAGGAGAAGTCCATGTGCTGGCCCACGGCTGCTTCCCTAAAAGTCCACAAAACTCCTTAATTCCGTTAAATCCAAGAAATTGCAAACAACCACTCCTTTACACGCTGGTGATTTAGGGAAGATATATTTTTTAATCCCTGCTACAAGCAGAATCAGGGAATTTCTCTCCCGTTATCCCACCACAAACCTAACGCCTCCCTCTCCCCTCCCAGACATCCACGAATCCCCCATCCTGGAGGACGACGACGACTTCGACCCCGTCCCCAAGAGCACCACAACCACCATCGCTACCTCTGAGCAGAGCACCGAGTCCTGCGACACCAGCCCCGACATCATCTCCCCCACCACCAGCCAGGATTTCGAGGATTTATCCCAAGGCCAGTACGACGGCCCGGCCGTCAATGGACAGAGTCTGACAGATGAGGACACGGCCAACGGCCTGGACTAGGAGCCACGTCCTGGAGGACTTTCTATCCTGTATTTATATTTGTGTGTCGCTCTTAATTTTTTTTTTTCTCTTTTTTTTTTTTATTTTTCTCGGGAAGAGGGAAGCGAAGGCTGGGAGAAGCTGAGGGAGGAAGGTGCTGTCCTTCTGCCTCCAAACTGCCAGCGAGGTGTAAAACCTGCCTCTTGCTTCAGGGGGAATCAGTAAATCCTGGCTTGGAAACGCCTCTTGTCCTCCCTTGTTCCTGCGCTCAGGAGAGCGGCTAAACTTCACCGTCTGTGTAGACTTTTTGGTGCAGAAAAGCCATTTTTGGGGCACAGGTGTTTCTGTTTCATAAGGAATGTTGTCTCTGAGGGTCTGTGTGCCCACCAGCTCTGTCCCTGCTGCTGATGGACTCTTGCTGGCTGAGTTTTCCATCGCTGGGATGAGGCAGAGCCGTGTTTCCCTTTGGTTCTCACACCCAGCCCCTCCCGTGGTGCTGCTGGTTGTTCCACAGGCAGGAACAGGAGCTCTCCAGATCTTGTTTTTCCACCAGCATTGTGCAGGAACTGCTTGGCTTTGGGGTCCTGCTGGCCTGGGAGGGGATGGGAGCGGGGGGCTGGGGTTTGGGGCTGATCCTGGAGCTGTGGGGTCTGTCATGGGATTGTGGAGTCAGCATATGGGGATGGTTCTGGGGCTGTGGGGCCGGCCTGGGGTCCATGGGGTCGGTGTGGGCCTGGTCCTGGCACTGTGGGGCCGGTCCTGTGGCCGTGGGGCCGGTCCCGTGGCTCTGGGGTCGGTGTGGGGCCGGTCCTGTGGCCGTGGGGCTGGTCCCGTGGCTCTGGGGTCGGTGTGGGGCCGGTCCTGTGGCCGTGGGGCTGATCCCGTGGCTCTGGGGTCGGTGTGGGTCGGTCCCTGTGGGCAGTGTCGGGTTTGGGGGTCGGTCCCGGGGCCGTGCAGACCCTCCCGTGCCCTGTCCCGCGGTGCCGGTGTCACCCCGGCCGTGACGGGACGGTACCGGGCCCATCCCGGGGCGGTGCCGGTGTCACCCCGGCCGTGACGGGGCGGGGCCGGGGCCAGGGGGGCGGGGCCGGGGCCGGAGGGCGGGGCCGGAGGTGGGCCCGGGGTCCCTCCGGCAGTGACGCAGCCGCGGTTCCGGTCCCGCCTCCCTTTCCCTCAGCAGCGAGGCCGCGGGTGCGCGCGGTGCGGGCCCGGGTGGGGGCCCTGGGTCCCGGGAGGGCCCGGTGGATCCCGGGATAGGGCCCGGAATCCGGGAGGGAAGCTTGGGACCCGGGGAGGGGGGGCTGGAACCCCGGGAGGGGCCCTGGGTCCCTGGGGACGGGACTGGATCCCGCGGGAGGGCCCCGAAACGCGGGGTGGGGGCTGGATCCGGGGAGAGCGGGGCTGGATCCCGGGAGAGCGGGGCTGGATCCCGGGAGAGCGGGGCTGGATCCCGGGAGAGCGGGGCTGGATCCCGGGAGAGCGGGGCTGGATCCCGGGAGGGGTGCTCGGGAACGGGGTTTGAGAGGCTTTGAAGGAGCGGGGCCGGCCCGGGGTGACGCGGCCGCCGCTCCCGCAGGTGAGAAGTGCCAAGATGCAGATCTTCGTGAAGACCCTGACCGGCAAAACCATCACCCTCGAGGTGGAGCCCAATGACACCATCGAGAACGTGAAAGCCAAGATCCAGGACAAGGAAGGTACTGGCGGGGCCGGGAGGGGCGGGGGGGGGCCGCGGGGGTCCCCCGGTGTCCCCAGCACGGTGATTCTGTCCCCCGGGGGTCCCCCGGTGTCCCCAGCACGGTGATTCTGTCCCGCAGGGATCCCCCCCGACCAGCAGCGCCTGATCTTCGCGGGGAAGCAGCTGGAGGATGGCCGCACCCTCGCAGACTACAACATCCAGAAAGGTGCTCCCCGGACCCCGGCGGTTTTTGGGGGGGAGTTTTTGGGGTTCCAGCAGCCCCTTTGCCCCCAGTGTGACACCCATCTCTCCTTGCAGAGTCCACCCTGCACCTGGTGCTGCGCCTGCGAGGGGGGATCATCGAACCCTCCCTGCGCCAGCTGGCCCAGAAGTACAACTGCGACAAGATGATCTGCCGCAAGTACGTCCCTTTGTCCCCTCCCCGTGTCCCCTCACCCCCTCCCTGCAGCCCCCCGCTCCCAGATCCCCTCCCCAGCGTGGGGGCTCTGCTGACCTGTCCCCCCCAGGTGCTACGCCCGCCTGCACCCCCGCGCTGTCAACTGCCGCAAGAAGAAGTGTGGGCACACCAACAACCTGCGCCCCAAGAAGAAGGTCAAGTAGAGCCTGCAGCCCTGCCTGAACTGGCCAATAAAGTGTTGCAACTCTCAGCCGTGTTTTGTGGTGGTTTTTCAATAAATGGGGGCTGTGCTGGAGCAGCACAGGAGGGTGGGGGGAATGGGGTGGGGTGGTGCTGGTGGTCAGTGCCTGCAGCAATGTGTGCACGGAATGGGACCCCCCCTGCCCACCCAGCATGGGCACTGGGACCTGGCCAGGGGCTGGACCGGCACCAGGACCACACAGAAACCCCCCTGCTCATGCACTGGGACCCCCCAGCTGTGGGGTGACTGTCACCAGGACCCCCTACACCCCCCAGCTGTGGGATGACTGTCACCAGGACCCCCTACACCCCCCAGCTGTGGGGTGACTGTCACCAGGACCCCCTACACCCCCCTGCTTGAGCACTGGGAGCCCTCTGGTCACTACTGCAGGGTCTGGACAGACTCCGGGACCCCCGGCCATGTGCACACACCCCAGACGGGCACCGGGACCCCTCCGGTCACCGGTCCCGGGATGTCCCTGTCACCCTGCAAACACACCGGGAGCCCCCGGCCGCGTGTCCAGGGACCGGCACCGGGACCCCACTGCATCCCCCCCATCCACCGTGCCCCCGGCCGTGCTCTCACAGCACGGACGGTACCGGGGGCCCGGGACACGGCCCCGGGGCTGGCGGCGCTGCCGATCGGTGCCTGCAGGTGGCGGCGGAACCGCGCTCCGCCCCGCGGGCCCCGGGCCTGCGCCGTGCGGCCGGGCCGGGCCATGGTGAGCGGCACCGGGAGCGGGACGGGAACGGGAACGGCCCCCGGGGGACGGGAGGGGCGTCCCGGGACCGAGCGGGTCCGTGCGCGCGTGGTCGCGGGGGGGTCCCGGTGCTCGTGTGTGTTGTGAACCGGGGGATCCCGGTGCCGGTCCGTGGACACGTGGCCGGGGAGGTCCCGGTGCCCGTCGGGGGTGTGAGAGCACGGCCGGGGGTCCCGGTGCCGCTCCGGGCATACGTAGAGAGGGGTCCCGGTGCCCATCGGTATCGCGGGCACGTGTTCGGGGATCCCGGTGTCAGTCCGGTTCGTCCCCCGTGGCCTGGGGGCCCGGTGGGTGGGCAGGGGGATACGAGGGGTCCCGGTGCCGGTGCTGGGCTCAGCTCAAGCACCGCGGCCGGAATCCACCCCCAGAACCGGTGCTGGGCGAGGACGCGCTGCCCCAGCACTGGGCTGATCCCCCTGGGCGGTACCGGCTCTGCCCGGTTACCGGGTCACCGGTGCCACCGGGTCACCGGTGCCACCGTCCCCCTGTGTCCCGCAGACGGGCGAGGCCGTGCGGGAGCTGCTGCGGCGGCTGCGGGCGCTGCAGAGCGAGCGGGTCCAGACGTACCGGCTCTTCGAGGAGTGAGTACCGGCACCGGGCCCCCGGGGGACGGCACCCACCGGGGCGGGGCACCCCGAGCAAGGAAGCGGATCCCTCATCCCGGTTATTATGTGCATCCTGTTGGGACGGGGCCGTGGGGGTGGCTGATGAGCTCCAGCTGGCAGCGGGGCTCTGCGCTGGACACCTGAATCCTGTTAGAGCATCCAGCAGACGATGCAGGGTTGAGAGTGGAAAAAACCCAAACCCCCAACTTTCCCCCCCCCCAAAAAAATCAGTTTCCAACCCTGTCCCGTGTGAGAGGTGAGGCTGCCTGGTCTTGCCGCCAAATCCAGGCAGGAAAACCCTCCTGGTGGCGTCTATGGCGGGTGGCAAAGGGATCTCAGCTCCCCGGGTGTGGTGACAGTGGCTTCTCCTCCCTGACCTGTCCGTAGGGGCCACCGGGCGTACCTGAGCAGTGCCCCCCACTATGACTTCCCACGGTACCGGCAGCTGGTGCACGAGGTCACCGTGGCCTTCAGTGGCATCTCCCGGGAGGTGCTGGACATCGCCGGGCGCCTGCGGGACGAGCTCGGCCGCCCCGACCTGGCCCAGCACCTGGCCCGGCTCCAGGAGCGGGAGCAGGAGAAGCTGCAGCTGGTGGGTTCTGGCTTGGGGAGCGGTTCCTGGGGCACTGCTGGGGCTGGTTTGGGGGGTCTCAGCTCCCACGGTGTCCCCCTGCAGACGGCGCAGCTGCAGCTGGCCCGGCAGCAGGCACAGGACCAGCCCGAGGTGGACGCCCATCAGCAGGAGGTTCAGGAACTCAAGCAGAAGTAGGTGATGGCCCTGCTGCTGTCCCCCCTCATTTTGGGAAGGCAGCATCCCCCTAGCCCAGGACCCCCTTTCTCCCCCCATTTTGGGATGGCACCCCCTCCCCAGCCCGCAGAATCCTGGAGTGTCCCGAGTTGGAAGGGACGCACACGGATCATGGAGTCCGGGCTTGGAGCCCCTTCCCTGTGTTCCCCCGCCCTCCCTTCGGCCCAGGGGGGCCCAGATGGTGCCTTCGGGGTCTGGCGGCGCTGCGTGGCCGCGTCCCCTCGGCCTCCCCGGGCTGAGTGTTTCATAAACAGCGCGGGGAAGGCGAGGCGGCCCACATAATACGCTCCATATGGGCTTTATTTATAGTTTCCATCCGCTCTCGTAGGCTAATTAAAACCATTGAGGCAATCAGCGAAATTCTCCAGGACCTTAAGTACGATTCGGAAGAAGTTGAGTGATGGGTGTCCCCGTGGGAACGGCTGGAGGGGCCGGGCTGGTGGAACGGGGGCCCCTCTCATCCCCCACCCGCTCCCGGTGCACCTTGGCAAGGTGGGCATTGTCCTCTGAGCCCCTTTTGTGCAGCACAGGCTGGAAGGTGTGGGGAAACCCCCTCTGGGAGAAGGTGGGGGTCCCCCTAAATCCTGAGTATCCCTCAGCAGAGGGGTCTGGCGTGGGGCTGGTTCCCCTCCCTGTTGTGCCGGGGCTGTGTCGAAGGGAAACCACACCCTGCAGTGCCAAGGGGCTGCCAAACTTCGGCCCCCATCGTGGTGGGCTCTGTCCCTGCTGCCAGCTGGGGTCCCGTGGGCAACAGCCACCCCAAAAACACATCTTGGAGCCTGGCTGTGGCCCCAGCCCCACTGCAGCTCCGGTGCTCCACAACTGCTTTTTCTATGGTCACCCCAAATAAACCTGTCCCCATGGAGCTGGCCTGAGTGGTGTGATCTCAAGGGTTCGTGTGGCCCCCAGTGCCGCCCCTTCCAGCTCGTCTCGGTCCCCTGGGAGCCCCGGGATGGGGTGACAAGGGCCACGGGCCCCATTTGGCTGCCCGCTGCATCCCCGTCCCCGCGCAGCGCTGCCGCTCCGCTGACGCAGACCCCGGTGGGGTTTCAGAGGTTTATTGGCATTAAGCTTAAATCTGTTCCTAATTGACTGAAATGGAACCAAAATAAGGCTGGTTTGAATCAAAACTGGAGCAGGCACTGGGCAAACCCCAGCAGCCTCCAATCAGCCCGCGTGGCTCCCCGGGGACGGACCCCCCCCGTGCACTCGCACGTGGGACCCCGGTGAGAAAACGGCCAAAATCGCTTCCCGGGGGGAGCTGCGGCGAGGGTGGGGTCACCCGGGAAGCCCCCGCCGCCCCTTTCATCCCAGAGGCTGCCGCGGCTGGCGGAGCGAAGCCCCCGTGCCTCCCCCGGCCGGGCAAGGCTGGGGGGTCCCCTCGCTGCCGCGGGGCCGCGGTCCCGCAGAGCCCCCGGGGCTGGCCCAGCCCGGCCCCCCGAGCTCACCCCACCCCATCCCCCAGGGCTGCGGGGCCGCGCTGAGCCCCGGCCGCCTCCCGGCTCCCCCGCGGCGGGGCCGGGGCGGGCGCGGGCGGTCCCGGGTGGGCGCCGGGCGCCCCGTCCCATCCTGCCGGCGCTCGCTCCCCCGCGGGCTACAGCTTATCGCCGGGAAGAACCTGCGGAAAGGAGCAGAGCCCCGCGTCGCCCCGGGGTCGGCGTCACCCCCCAGCATCCCTGGGGTGGGGGGTCACCCCGCGTCCCCCCCCCCGTCCCCACCCAGCCGGGGAGAAGAAGTGCGAAAGGCTCCTTACCTACCTGGTTGCGTGTTTTGTGCGATTTCTGCAGCCACACGCGCCACTGGTCGTAGAGTTTGATGCCGAGGTTGGAGCAGCCGTAGGCGTGTTTCTTCACCCACCCGAAAAACTGCTTCAGCTCCCGCCGCAGCGTCGTGTTCTGCTCGCCCCCTTTGGGGTCGCAGCCCCCCGCCACTCGCTCTGCGGGGACAAGGGGGGTCAGTGGCACACGGGGGGGACGCGCCCGAACCCCTCCCTCCCACCGCCGCCGTGCCTTGGGGAACACCAGCAGGTTTTGGGAAAGCCGAGCTCCAAATTGGCTCCTTTGCAAGAAATCCAGGGGCCGGGCACGGAGCGGGGAAGGGTCCCCCGAGCATCCCCCGGTGCGCGGGGAGCGGAGCGCGGCACCGGCGGCACCGGCGGGCGCTGCTGCCGGCACTCACCGCTGCGTGGGGTGGAGGCGGCCGTGGGGTTGCTCCAGTCGCTCCAGATGCCGGCTTTCTTGGAGCCGTAGATGCTGAAGGGATTGCAGCGCACCTGGACGAAGTAGACGGTGCCGGGGCGCAGGCCGGCCAAGCGACACGAGGTTTGGTTGCCCACGTCATCCACCACCTGCAGAGGGAGGAGATGGGAGCGCCCGCACCCCCGGCCACCCCGCGCCGCCCCCCGGCACCGGTGGCGCCCACCCACCTTCCACTCGGAGCTGTCCTCCACCCGGTATTGGATCTGGTACTTGGCTTGGAAGAGGAAATCCTTGAGGGCCGGCGGGGAGCTCCAGCGCACGCTCAGCTGGTCCTCCAGGTCGCCCACCCTGCTGACGTGCACGTCGGACGGGGGGTCCGTGGTCACTGCGGGGACAGCGCCGCGGGGCCGCGAGGGTTAAGGAGCCGCGGATGTAAAAGGCGCTCGGAGCAAAGAGCCTAATTCGATTAGGAGCAATTGTGCTCCCGTATCGCCCATTTCCTGCTGCCCCCAGCCCAGCGCGGCCCCTCCCCGCGAGGTCACCGCCACGGCGCGGGGCTCACCCACGTCCAGGATGTCCAGCATGACCACATCGGACACGGCCACCCCCAGGCGGTTGGACGCCTCCACCCAGATCTCGTAGGGCGTGAAGAGGGCCAGGTCCTTGGGGATGTGGCAGGAGTAGGTCCCGGCAGTGTGGTATTCCTGGCAGGTGTTGTCCTGGCCGTACCACCTGCGGGCAGGTGATGGATGAGCTACCGGCACCGCTCCCCCGGCCCCGGGATGCTCCCCTGGGTCGCTTTTTGGCCGTTCCACACCTCCAGAAGTGCGGGATCGGCCCCGTGGCTCACCCAGCTCAACCAGGCCCGCAGCAGCTTCTCCTCACCCTCCCCAGCTCCGTGAGGAAACTCATGACAGCAGCACCACCCCCAGCAGGGGCCAGCCAGGAGGCATCGAGCTGCCCGTTCCCTGTTCCCCGTTAAATCCCACTCCAGTATTTTGGAACAATAAATTGTTTTTAACCATGACGGGGATGAAGGTGAGCACCCACCTGCGCTTGTACTTGAGGGTGTAGTTGGTGTGCAGGAAAGTCTCCCCTTCTGTCCCCGGCACCCACTTGCAGGTCAGGTCCTTCATGTTTTTGGACCAGCAGGTGATGTTGACTGGTTTTTCTGGGGGTACTGGGAGAGACAAAAACCAAAACACAAGAGGTTCCAGAGCTGGTTTTCTGCAGCCACGGAGACAAACCCCAAATCCAAGCTGGTTTCCCAGCTGAGCCTCTGTGTTCCCGGGAACGCGTAGCGACCCAAAAAACAAACCCAAGCTGCATTCCCCGTTCCGATTCCATGTTCCTGGGACTTAGCATCGTCCTTAAAATAGCCCGAGATAAAATCTTACGATTATTGGTTCGGACAAGTGCGTTTTAACCGAGGCTTTTCCGAAACGGCCTCTCAGCTGTGCCTGGGTCAGGATTCCACCCTGACACCCCGAGCAGCTCCTGGCACACTTTGGTGAGAACCAGGGAGATCCATGGGGATCCCCGGCTTCTCTCCCATGGGGGAGGCTGGAGGCTGGCACAGGGCAGCTGGACACCGGCAGCAGCTGGACCCTGGTACTGAGTGACCAGACCTTGGTACTGAGTGACCTCAACACGGAGTGACCTCAACACGGAGTGAGCAGACCCCAGCACAGAGTGACCCCAGCACAGAGTGACCAGACCACAGTACAGAGTGACCCTGGCATGGAGTGACCCCAGCACACAGTGACCCCAGCACAGAGTGACCAGAGCCCAGCACAGAGTGGAGTGGCATGGAGTGACCCCAGCACACAGTGACCCCAGCACACAGTGACCAGAGCCCAGCACAGAGTGACCAGAGCCCAGCACAGAGTGACCCCGGCACAGAGTGACCCCAGTACAGAGTGACCAGACCCTGGCACAGAGTGACCAGACCCCAGCACAGAGTGACCCCAGCACAGAGTGACCCCGGCATGGAGTGACCAGAGCCCAGCACGGAGTGACCCTGGCACGGAGTGACCCCGGCACACAGTGACCCCAGCACGGAGTGACCCTGGCACGGAGTGACCCCGGCACACAGTGACACGAGCACAGAGTGACCCTGGCACAGTGTGACCCCGGCACACAGTGACCCCAGCACACAGTGACCCCGGCACACAGTGACCCCAGCACGGAGTGACCCTGGCACAGTGTGACCCCGGCACAGAGTGACCCGAGCCCAGCCCAGAGCGGCCGCAGCCCAGCTGGGATCAGCAGCACCAACGTACANGAGTGACCCTGGCACAGTGTGACCCCGGCACAGAGTGACCCGAGCCCAGCCCAGAGCGGCCGCAGCCCAGCTGGGATCAGCAGCACCAACGTACATCCAACATAAAGGCAGGAGCCGGCCAGGATGCCGCCGTCTCTGCTGTGACACACCAGGTTGTCCCCTGACTGCTGCCTGGAGCCGTTGAGGCGAGCGAGGGCCACGCTGAGCGTGGAGGGGCCCAGGGCAGCGTAGGACGCGGCCGGGAGGCGCCGCCCGTTCAGAGTCCAGTACAGATCCTCGGCTTTCAGCGGAAAGTCCGGGCTGACCGTGCATGTGGCCACCAGCGAGGAACCGATCAGCAGCGTGGGGTCTTGGGGGGAAATCACGGCGGGGTCTGCAGCCGGAGAGACAGAGAGCGAGGGGAAAAATCAATTATGGAGGGTTTGGTATTGAGCTGATGAGGTTAGAGCTGCTTGAGTATGTCTTAATGTCTATTTAAATACGTTTTGTATCTGGTTTACATTGGTTTAAACGCCTTTATGTCTCTTCTGTATTCATTTAAATATGTTTTATAGCTGTTTAAATGGATTGTTTTGCTATTTTACATCGATTTGAATCATCACGTCTATAGCAATTTAATTCATCATATATGTTTTATATTAATTTAAATACATTGTTTAGCTATTTTACATCGATTTAAATCATCACAAGCCTATACTGATTAAATCACACATCTATTTTATATTGATTTAAATCATCACACATCTACTTTATATCAATTTAAACACACTGGTTTCCATTTTACATCATTCTAAATACACTGGTTTCTATTTTACATTGGTTTAAATGCGTTTCATATCTATTCTTTACTTCTGCACATTTTACATTCTTTTTATATCTAAAGATATTTTATATCTTTTATATCTATTTAAATAGTTTTTATATCTATTCTGTATCTCAACACACACCTATTCTTTATCTGTTTAAACATGCTTACACCTACTTTTATATCTACATACATTTTATATCTAAACACTTTCAATATCTATTTTTATATCTACATCTATTTTAGAAGATTTTAAGTACTTTTATATCCACTTTTTTTTTTTTTTTTTATTCTATTTTTTTCCCTAGGGCTGGGGCGGGGCTGGGTTGCAGCTTCGGAAGTTTTTTTCCCCTACAAAAAGATTTCAAAAAAGAAAATCCGTGGGGATTTTTTTTTTTTCCCATCCCCCATCATTTTCCAGCACTGCCGAGGTCCGGAATTTCCCCCTGGATTGGGAAGCGCTTCCTCCTCACCCCCACCGTGCGCTCCCAAACTCCGCATCCCCCAAATTCCCAGCCCGCTTTAACCCGAGACCCCTCGGCCACGAGGTTTCCCCTCCCGGCCCCGCTCCGGGGTGTTCCGTGTCCGTCAGTCCTTATCGGCTCCATCCGCACGCGCCGGGCTAATATCCCAAATTACCTCCCGGAAAGTGCCGCGACCTCCCCGCCCCTCCGACCTCCCGGCCCCGATCGGCTTTCAGCGCCCGGCTCCCCCCCGGCCTTCCCCAAATCCCCCGGAGATCCTAAAGAGGGGTCCCCGCTCCGCCTCCCCACCCTCCGCAATTAGCGCTCCCAAATCCTCGTTAGGCAGGGGAGGTTTAATTAGGAATTGCCGCCGTGCCTGGGGGATGCTGGGGAGGGGGGGGAGTGAGAAAATCCAGCGGGGAAACGCAGCCAGGGACCCCCCAAAATATCCCTGGATTGGTGGAGGACACCCCCAGGCACCCCGAGCATCCACGGGTGGGTTCCGGGCAGCCCGGGTCGGTACCGGGTACCCCAAACACCCCCGGGATGGTGCGGGATGCTCCGGGACACCCGCGGGTCGGTACCGGGTACCCCAAACACCCCCGGGATGGTGCGGGATGCTCCGGGACACCCGCGGGTCGGTACCGGGTACCCCAAACATCCCCGGGATGGTGCGGGATGCTCCGGGACACCCGCGGGTCGGTACCGGGTGCCCCAAACATCCCCGGGATGGTGCGGGATGCTCCGGGACACCCGCGGGTCGGTACCGGGTGCCCCAAACATCCCCGGGATGGTGCTGGATGCTCCGGGACACCCCGAGCACCCGCGGATGGTGCTGGATCCATCCCACCCCCAGAACAAACCCTTCCAGCAAGGCCTCCGGAAACCTCATCCCCCTCTCGCCATCGAGCCCGGAGCTGCCGCGGCTCTGCCCACACCGGACCCACAACTCCGAGCCCTGATTCTCCTAAATCTTCACCCAAACAGCCCCAGAAACTCGCACGAGCGCAGTAAAACAGACACATTTCCCATCCTCCGAGCAGGACCCTCTGGAAGGGCCAATTTTCTCTCTCTCTGTATTTTTTTTTTTCCCTGGATTTTGGTTTTTTTTTTTCCCCTCCTCCAAGCAGGACCCTCTGGAGGGGCCAATTATAGACATATATATATTATTTTTTTTTTTCCCCCTGGAATTATTTTCCCCCCCTCAGCGCGGCCACAGGGCAGAACATGTGTTTTAAAAGGGAAAAGTGTGAAGTTTTCCGATCGGAGAGGAAAGGGCCGGAGAGACGCAGGCAGGCTGTGGAATGTGCAAGTTGCAACGAAAATACCTGCTCGGGGGTTTTATGGCTTCTCTATTGCAAAAAAAAAATGCTGATCAGGTGCTAAGTAATGCTATAAAGTAAAACCACATTTCCAAGGTGTCGGGAACGTTTATGCTTTTCTTTCGAAGGGCCGGATTTCATTTTAGTTTTATATCGGAGTTTTAAGGGGTTGGGAAAGAAAAGGGGAGTGGAGGGGAAAAAAAAGGAAAAAAAAAAAGCTCCGATAAGTGTCAGAGATCACACGGTTAAAAAAGATTTATTGAGCTGTGCAGGGGGTTAAAGGAAAATAGAAATAATTGCCCTGAAGAACAAAAGGGAATTTGGGAAGCTCTGAATTCCACAGGAAAAATAAAATTACATATATATGTGTAGTTAGAGCTCTTCTAAAAGTCGAGCAGCGAGGTTTGAGGGCAGACACGGTGCCCAAAAACGCTTTATCCCTCTTTTCTCCGCTGCTCTCCAGTCTTTTTTCCCCGTTTCTCATCCCCGACTGGCATTTCTCGTGCCCATCCCTGGGCTCGAGGAGGGATTTATAAAAAGCCCAGGCATTCCAGCGCGGCCGAGCTGCACCGAGGGGAAACTTTCGCTCTCTAAAAGGAGATTTTGGCTTCGCCTTCGCCAGCTCCGCACGTCGAGGGGCGGCGGGGCCAGCGCTGCCCCGGACCCCCGTGGGGAGGGGGAGATGGGGGTCCCGGGGGGGGGACGCGGCTGATCGGGAGGAGAAAGGAGCGGGCTCAGCCCCAGCGAGGGTCCGGCTGTGGCCTCGTGTTGTTCCCGGTGGGATCGACCCCTCCAGACACCGGGGTGGGCACCGGGGTGGGCACCGGGAGCCGCCGGGACCGGCCGCTCCCGCTAACGGCCCCTGAAGGGATTTTTGGAGCTTTCTCTTCTCCCCACCCTACGGCTCCAGCGATTCCTGCCCCAATTCTCGCCCTCGGGGCTCCCCCGTTCGGGACGGGCTGGGCTCAGGGGTCCGTGGCGGTGCTCGGGGAGGGGGCGCGGGAGGTGCCGGGCGAGCGGTGCCGTTTGTGACGGGTCCCGTTCGCGCGTCGGGAGCGGAGAACATCCATCGCCTTGAGAAATTCCCATCATAGGGAGGAAGCCAAACTTCCTGCTGCGGGGAGCGGGATCTCGCCCTCCCCTGGGCGCAGGGGGGGCAGCGGGGCGGCGGCCGGGACCGGGGGTTCCGTCGGGTTTTGGGCGCTGTGGGGAAGCGGGGACCCCTCCCCGGTGTGTGTCCCCCCCTCCGGTGCCCGCGGGGCTGAGGCCGCTCCAAGGCTCAGCCCACAGGTGGCACCTCCCAGACCTGCCGCCCCCCAAACCGGGCATCGCTGCGGAGCCCCCCAGGGGGATTGGGGTTTTTTTGGGGGGGTCGTTGTCCTCCGTGGGGCGGGGAGGGAGATCCCCATTGTTCTGGGTGGGAAAAGGGGATT
>NC_031797.1:3803093-3807712 GCF_001522545.3 Parus major | reverse complement strand
GCTGCAGGGACGGGGATGGGGGGTCCCGGCTGCCTGTCGGGAGGCGATGGAGGGTCCCGGCCGTCCTCCGCGGGGGGGTCCCCGACCCCCTCCGCAGCAGGCGAAGCGCAGCCCCGAGGTGCGCCCGGCGCTGCCCCCGCCGCGCCCGGGACCGCTCCGCATCCCGGGGTCGGGGGGGACGCGACCCACCGAGAGGAACGGGACAGCCCCGGGGGGCTCCGCATCCCGGCACCGGTGGGGGGGGACGGGACACGCGGAAAGGAGCGGGGGAACCCCGGGGGGCTCCGCATCGCCGGGGCCGGAGCCGGACGGGAGAGCCCCGGGGGGCTCCGCGCAGCGGCCGCGTGGCCCCGACGGGACCCCCGCCCGCCCCGCGCCCACCTTGCGGGAGCCGCCCGGTGCTGCCGGTACTCACAGGAGAGCGGGTCGGCGCGGGGCAGGAGCGGGCAGAGCACGAGCAGCAGCGGGAGCATCGGGAGCAGCGGCGGCGGCGGCATGGCCTGCTCCGGTGCCCGTCGGTGCCCGGGGCGGCGGAGCGCACCGGCACGTCCGGGGAAGTCCCGAGCAAGTCTGAGCAACCCCCGGTTACCAAAGCCCCAACTGCCGCCCTGGCCCCGCCCCGGGACCGCCCCCGGGGGGGCAGAAAGCCACCGGCCCCGCCACCCCCCCACACCCCGTCCCGATCCGGTACCGGCTCCGGGACAGACCCCGGAACCGGCTCCGGGACTGGCCCCCGCCCGGTGCCCGCTGCCGCCGCGGGATGCTGGACCCCCCCGCCCTGGCGGGGCCGGTGTCCCGCTGCCCCCGACCCCCCCGGTAGGTGAGTAAGAGCCGCCCCGGGGCCGCCGGCCCACGGGTGAGTCACGCGCGGACCCTCCCGCGCCCCCGGGGCCGCTCTCGCCGCCGAACGGGCCCCCCCCGCCGCGGCTTCCCCACGCTCCGAGCGCCTTTGAGATCCAAACCCCGGTTATTGCTTATTTTTGGGTTGGAAACAGGAATATCATCCCATAAATCCCGATGTTCTCTATCCATCATCTCCGGGCTTTCCTCCTCGAAACCCCAAAGAAGTGGAAAAACCACCCCAAGCGGCTCCAAGTCCCCCCAGACTGGGGCTGCGTTTGTCCCCCGGGGTGGTGACATGTCTGGTTGTGCCACCAGCATCGGGACAAAGCCACCCACTCGGGCATCCCCCAGCGTCCCCCCCGTGCCCCCCGCCCGGGGTCTCGGTGGCACCGAGAGCTTTGCAGCCCCCCAGACAGGTCCCAGAGCCGCGGGACAGCAGCTCCTGCTCATGGCAAGGCCACTGTCCCCGCGTGTGGCGTGTCCCCAGCTGTGAGGAGAGGGGACACCATTCCCTGGGGGGAGCGGAGCGTGGAGGGCGGCAGGGGACGCCTGGGTGGCCCGGGGTGCCCCCATGGACTCGGGGTGCCCCCATGGACTCGGGGTGCGGGGAACCGGGGGGGTGACACTGCGTGAGGCTCCGAGGTGCTGGGCACCAGCAGGGATTGCAGAGAACAGAAAACACAACAAAAAAACGAGAGGGGGAGGGAGCCCAAACAATGCCTTTTCCCATCGTCCTGTTTTTTGGAAGCTTCTGAACTGTTTTTGTTGAAATTTCCCAAAAATGTCAGGCTCCGGGAGCCACCCAGCCTGAGAAACTTCAGCCCCAGCGGCCGCAGTCTGGCCGAGTGAATCACGGCTGCCCCGGGGGCTGGCGGCCGCCCGCGATCCCGACCCACCGCCCGCATCCCCCCGGGAAGGCACCCGGGGGCCGCAGCCAGCGCTGGGTGCTGGGGGAAAAGGAGAAATTCCCTCGGTGGAGCCGGAGCCGGCAGCAGCGGCCACCCCGGCTGCCCACCTGCACTGCCCAGCCCCTTCCCCCATCTGTTTTCTCCATCGCCGGCCAGGCTCCTCAGCTCGCACCCGGAATTTGGGGGATTTAGCGGAGCCAGGGATGGGCGGGATCCCGGGGAGGGGGTGACCCCTGGTGCCGGCAGGGGGGACACGGGTGGCTCTGGCAGAGGAATCGTCAGAAGGTGGCTCGAGGCTGTGCTTGGGGTGCAGGGGGAAGATGGGGGGACAGTGGCGTGGGGAGGGGACAGCGTCGGTCCCCTCTGGTGTCACCGGGGACATCGCGGGCTGCCACCCCAGCTGGCCCAGGGACGTTTGAGCTCCCAGCAGCACCTGTGGGATAGGGACAGGGTGAGGGGACAGAGCGGTGCCCAAGCTCGGGCAGTGCCAGGGTGGCGTCAGGACCCGTCCTGGAGCAGCCGGAGGTGACCGAGCCGCTCTCTGAGTCAGCGGCGGCCGGTCAGCGGCAGCTGTGGTCAGCGCTGCCCTTTGACAGTGACCTTTAAAGCCGCTCCCTCCGGCCCACGAGCCGCCTCACTCAGGCACCGGCCGGAGGCAGGATCCAGCCCGGCTCCCCCCGCGACCCCCGGGCTCCCGGCTCAGCACGGGGGTCCCCCGAGGCCGGCGCGGTCCGGCTGCCCCCCCGGCGTGGCTCCGTTCCCAGGGCCTCTCTGCCCCGCCGCGGTGCAGGATCTGGCCATGGGGCCCGGCTCCCTGCTCTGCCCACGAGGGACGTGACTCTCCCCAGAGGGACGCGGGTGACCCATGTGACATCCCCAGAGCCGCTCCGAGCATCCTCGGTCCAGCTTCCCACCAGCCGTCACCTCCCCGCCACCCTCCGTCATGTGTCACCAGGGCCCTGAATTAATCTAATTACTTGATTTCCCAGCCAGAGCTCACTCCATAAAATCCTTGGACGCAGACAGCATCTGGCTCAAGGGCCAGGGTGTAAAAAACAAACACTAAAAAAACCCCCAAATCCCGGGAAAAGCGGGAGGAGAGGCGCAGCCGAGCTGCCTCGACTGCCTGCATCCTTTTAAAGTGACCTGGGGGAAAAATAAAGAGGCAAGAAATGCAAAGAATCCAGCAGGCAGAGTTTGCTTTCTATTCCTCTCAGTCACATTTCCACATCCATGGGTAATTTATAACCCGCTTAACCCCTTCCCTGCCGCCCCTCCCCACCTTTTCCCTCCAGAGCATCCTCAGGGTGGCCGCACCTTCCCGCCTCTGTTTGCTTTGGGAAGCACAAGCAGTCCCGTGAAGGAGTCTGAGGAACTCTAGAGGAGGGGAAAATATGCCAAGAGGGTGCTTGAGCACGAGGGATGGGCTCTGCAGGGCTGGGACGTGGAGTGAAGGGTCCCCTGCCCATGGGAGGGACCGTGGGGACACCCCAGAACAATGCGGGGGGAGCCTGAGGCTTCCCGAAAGGCTCCGGGGAAAAAATGTAGGTCAGTAGTGATAAATGCGAAAGGCATCGAGTGTTTCTGGAGAGGGGAGGAGGGAGGGCAGCAAGTGTCGGGTGTTTTTGCCTGGGAAAGGCTTTTTCTCCCTGGAAAGGTGAGCGGATGGAGCTCGGGCAGGTGCGGCGGGGGCGATGCCCACCGGCCGCTGCAGCGGGAGGATCCCGGTGCCCCCGGGGGGCTCCGGCTGTGCCGCCGGTGGAAGCCCTCCGTGATTTACGGTGACAGCCTCCAATCTAGCCCATTTTCTCGGCCATTCGTCACCGGTGGCGGACCCGCGGCCGGGGCTGGCGGGGCTCCAGGAGGGGGAAGGGGAGCGCAGCGCCCTGGCAGCCCCGCCGGCCCGGCCGCAGCTCATTTTCCGCCGGCCCTGCTTTGATTAATAAGATGAATAAACTGGCGGGGAGAGGAGAGGCCCCGCTCCCTGCTCCCGTGGGGGGCACGGGCCGCGCCCCCAGCACCCCCAACCCCTCTCTCCCTGCCCCAGGGCACGGAGCACCCCTCAATCCTGAACTGGGACAGGGAGACACCCCCCCCTTTCCCCGCGCCGGGGTCTTGCCATGTGTTCCCCATTAGGGCCGGAGGTTTGCGAAGCCCCCAGGCCTCCCCCTCCTCCTCCCCCCGGGCCCACTTTGGGGTGCTGCCATAAATAAGGGGAATGGGCAGGGGTGAGGGGGGGCGTGGGGGGTTCCTTTGATGTCCTTTAATGTCCCTTAATGTCCTTTAAAGCCTGGGAAATCGCGGCTGTAAATCCGCTCAAAGCGCTGGCCTGAGTGAGGGTGAGGATGGGAGGCGTGAAGGTGACTTGGGGAGTCCTCGAGGGACACACAGGGTGGCACAGGGGGGTCTAACACCGGCTGGGGACCCTGGGGACAAGGGGTTGGTGTGGGGGGGGGCACTGAGGCAGCGCTGTCCCTCTGTGTGACACCACTGTGTGACCCCGGATCCCCACCCCCCCCTGTTCTCTTCAGTCCCACGCTGGTCCCCAGTCCTGTTGTGTCCCTGCACATCTCCCGGTCCCCCTGAACCCTCCAGGGCCCCCCTTAGCCCACGGTCCCCCCACACCCTCTGGTCCCCATGAATCTCCCCAGGTCCCCTTTGTCCCCCTGCATTCCCTGGGGTCCGTGCATCCCCCAATCCCCGGCATCCCCGGTCCTTGGACCCCCCCAATTCTCCTGCATCCCGGGGTACCCCTCATCCCTCGCTGCTCGGGCACCCCCATCCTCCCGCACCCCTCTCTCATCATCCCCGCGCGGTGCCGGTGCCGGTGCCGGTGCCGGTGCCGGTGCCGGTGCCGGTGCCGGTGGA
>NC_031797.1:3801323-3802736 GCF_001522545.3 Parus major | reverse complement strand
CCGGGACACCGGGGCTGGGGCGGCACCGGCGGCGGGGGGAGCGCCAGCAGCACAGCGGGTACCGGGAGCACCGGGGGCACGGGGAGAACTGGGGGAACTGGGGGAACTGGGGAGCATCCACAGCATTGGGGGTACCGGGAGCATCTGGGGCACGGGGGGAACTGGGGGCACTGGGGGCATGAGGAGCATCAGGAGCATCGGGGTCACTGGGAGTACCAGGAGCAGAGGGGACACCATGGGGACACCAGGGGGACACCATGGGGACACCAGGGGCACCGGCTGGAGGGGACGGGGAGCAGCAGAGGCAACAGGGCCACCAGGAGCAGTGGGGACACCCCTGATGGGCATCTCTGCTAACGCAGCCCCACACTGGGCCACCCTCCGTGGGAGCAACATGGGGGGCACCGGGGCACCCCCAGTGGTCTCCTCCAGCAGCGTGGGGGTGCCCCCAGCGAGGGAATCCCCAGTGATTTGGGGTGCCCCGCAGCGTCACCCCCGAGCCCGCCCGTTCCTGGTGACCCCCGTGTGGGCTCTGTGTGCCCCCCACACCCCAAATCTGTCCCACTCCCCCAGAGCAGTGCACCCCCAGCTCCTGCCAGCCCACGCCAGGGCCTGGCTGGTGCCAGCAGAGATGGGGGGACCCTGCTCGCCCTCCACGAGGACTTGGCCGCGTTCAAACCCACGGTGGGGTGCAGCCGGGGGGCTGCGGGGCAGCTCTGGGACCACCAGATTTGGGGTGCCAGCCCTCACACGGTGCTGGCGCTGCCCGGTGCCCCCCGGCTGGGTGCGGGGGGCCGCGTGGGGGTTGTCCGGCTCAGCCAGCGGGCTGAGCCCGGTGCCAGCTCCGCGCTCTCCTCCTCCTCCTCGCCGCAGGATGCTGTTCTCAACGCCTGTTACCGGGGCTGCCGGCTGTTCTCCATCTGTCACTTCGTGGATGCGAGCGCCGAGCTCAACACCACCAGAGCCGAGTGCGAAGCAGGTGAGAGGAGCCGGTGGCCGAGCGGCCCCCGCGCCCCGAACGCCGTCCCGGGGGTCCCCACATCCCACCGGGAGCAGCGCGACACCCGACACCCTCCGGAGCGTCCCGCCCCGCTCAGCCCCGCCACAAGCGGCTGCGGATTGACACGGCCCGGGCGTCAGTGGGGAGGGGGACGGGGGTCCCGGGCATCGAGCACCCCCGAACCCTCACCCCTCCTCTCCCCCAGCCTGTGCCGAAGCCTACGGCAACGCAGAGGAGCAGTTTGGGTGCGTGACCGGGTGCCGCAAGCAGCTGCCAGAGGTGGAGGAGAGCAGGAAGGAGAAGGTGAAGGAGATGGGGAAACCCTTCCTCATACAGGAACTCAGAGCAGTCCCTCCTCTCACTCGGGATGGGGGAACACCCCACATGTGCAGTCCATCCATCCATCCATCCAT
>NC_031797.1:3796127-3800633 GCF_001522545.3 Parus major | reverse complement strand
CATCCATCATCCATCCATCCATCCATCCATCCCTCCCTCCACGTGGATGGGAGCTCCAGATGTGCCAGGTTGATCCAGGCCACCACTGGCTGCTTTGTCACAAGTGTGAAAATCAGGGAGACCACAGGGAGTTCCCAGGCTGAGAGGATCTGACTGGGGATCGTGGCAGATTCCCCCAGCTTTGATTTGTTATCCTTCCCAGCAATTAGCAATGCTTTTCCCTCCTACATTTAATTAATTCAGCTTTTGCCGAATTAATTAAATTAGACTTTGGCCCAAGGAAGAGGCTTTTGGCTTCGTGCATGTGCAGGCAAAGATGAATCCACACCGTAAAAAGAGTGAAAAGCTCCTTTGAACAACCCTCCTTTGGGTTTTAGAGGTTTTAAAGGTTTTAAAACCTTCCCGGTGCCTGATCCCGTTTCCCAGCCCCTCTCCAAGGCCAGGGATGAGTGTCTGGGGGTGACCGGGGGTGACAGGGAGGGCCCTCACCCTTCTCCACCCATCCAAAGCATTTTTCCTCGGGTTCCCAGACGAGCAGGCAAAGCAGATTTAGCATAATAATTAGATACAGAATCTGACCTATTTATTTCCTGTTTGCTGGTTTGACCGTGCAAGGGGCTGTCGGAAAATGTTCGGAGCCAGTGGCAGGGAGCAGCCAAGCGGATTCCAGCAGGGATGCTTTAAAAATAACAAACTGCCGCGACGGCCAAGAATCCAGGGCACCGAGAGGCTGCCAGGAGAGGAACGCCCTCGGCATCACGGCTGCTCCGCTCCCTTTGTCTCTGGCAGAGGAGGGCGATCCCACCCCAAAGGGACTGTCCTGGGGCTGGGTGATGGCCCCAGAGCTGGGTGGTCACCCCAGGGACCACAGCCCTCGCTTGGTGACCCTCCCGGGACTCGACCGTGGCCCTGGCACATCCCTTTCCATCTCTGGGAGGAGCAGGTTGAGCCCAGACCCGGCTCAGCCCAGCCTCGGGGTGGGACGGTGCCCGCGGGGGTGGGTGACGAGGGGACAGCGCTGATGTGATGTCCCCGCTCCTCTGCAGAGCCCGGAGCTGAAAGCGCCGTCGTTTTCCATCTTGGATTTGGTCTCCACCTTCTGCAACGACATCGTCAGCTCTGCCCAGAGCTTCATCTCCTCCACCTGGACCTTCTACCTGCAGGCAGATGATGGCAAAGTAGTGGTGTTTCAGGTGGGGGCGTCCCCAGGACCCTCTCTGTGGGTGCCCAGAGGGGTGGGGACCCCCTTCCTCACTTCCCTCTCCGTCTTTCCCTGCCGACCCAGTCCCAGCCTGAGATGGAGTATCCAGCACTCGAGGCACTGGAGATCCAGCCAGCCCAGCCGGGATCGGGACCCAGCCCTGGCCTCCCCCAGCCCCACACAGGTGCGGGGGGGGTCCGGGCTGCTGGGAGGGGGTTTGGAGCCTCCGAGCCCTCCTGGCTCCCATCCGAGTTCTCCAGAGCTGAACAAATTTCCCACTCCTCGGGTCTGATCAGCTTCCCACACCCCCAACCATGCGGGGTGGGGGGCTCTGTGTGGGGCCCTGCTGGGATCCTCTGAGCCCCCTGAACGGGCAGAGGGTCCCGGGGGAGAGGGGGCAGGAGGATGGGAGAGGGGAGGGTGCCCCCACATGGGTTCAGCATCGCCTCTCCCCCCCCAGGCACCCGGGCAAAGGGGGACAAGCCCCCCGTGAAGGAGCCGCGGGGCAAAGGCAAGGCGCACCCCCCGGAGCCCCCGCAGCAGGAGCACGACTTCCTCGGCTGCATGTCCAAGTAGGTGGTCTGGGACCTGCGGGACTCGGCAGAGCGGATCCCCCCCAGCCCCAATTTCCAGCCCGTGCCCTGCCATAAACCCGTCCCTTCTCTTTGGCGGGGGGTGGTGGGGTGCTACAGGCGCTCGGGCCTTCCTCGCTGGATCCTGGCCGCCTGCCTCTTCCTCTCCATCATGGTGATGCTGTGGCTCAGCTGTGCCAGCCTGGTGACCGCTCCCGAGCAGCACGTCAAGACCCAGGTATGGGGTGAGCGCGGCCCCCAGGGACACCCGGCACGGCTGGGGGGACATCCCCGCACCCCCCGTGTCCCCAAACTGGGGGTGAGCGGGTCCTGCACCCCCGTTCTGGGGCTGCACTGTTGTCTCTGCCTTTCTTCCAGCCTCTGAGCATCAACGGGGACAAGGAGTACCTGGAGGACCTGGATGGCCCCGGCACCTTCCCCCTGCCTCCCGTCATCACTGTCACCCTGTGCCCTGCGCACGGCGGGGAGGACGCGGGGCCGCTGCCCCTCAAAGTCGACCTGGACAAGACCATCCTGTAGCTCTCTCTCCCCTTCCCATCACCTCCACCTCCCTCTCACCATCCCCGTGGCATCGCCCCCGACCCCGCTCCGCTGCCCCCCGGGCTGTCCCCAGCTCCCAGAGGGGAATCTCTGTGTCCGCCCGGCTCCCGCTCTCCTCCCCAGGCACGGCCGCTCCGGACGAGGCTCCAGGAGCCGGGCAGCGGCTCTGCCTGCCCCAGGGATGTGCTGTGAGCTGGGATCCCGGCTCGCAGAGCCATCAGGGGAGCTGCCAGAGCGGGGAGGCCGGAGGGAGCAGTCCCCGGAGCGGGACTCTCTGTCTCCTCCCGCCCGGAGCCGCCGGGGCCCCGCAGCCCTCCGGGCACGGCTCCAGCGCTGGGCAGGAGGGAGCCGGCTGCGGTGGGGGATGGAGAGCGTCTGCAGCCTTCTGAGCTTTGGCTCGGCACATCCCCGGCCTCCCACCTTGGGCTGAGCCTCCGAGGCGCCGGCCCCGGCCCTGGGAACTCCCTTCCGCCGGCCGGAGCCGATTGCCTCGGGGAGCCGAAACGTGGCGAATGGATTTGGCGTTGGCAGCCGGAGACAGGAGCGGATCCCGCCGCCTCCGTGCCCACACGAGCACCCAGCCAGC
Organism: Parus major; assembly: GCF_001522545.3. Lineage (NCBI taxonomy): Eukaryota > Metazoa > Chordata > Aves > Passeriformes > Paridae > Parus > Parus major. The sequence goes on along the minus strand of NC_031797.1, from coordinate 3,797,713 downwards.
CCCTTCCCGGAGCCCTGGAGGGGCCCCGGGACGGCTCCTTCCTCTTCCTGCTCCGCGATGCCCTCGGGGAGCCGGCCCCGGTGCCAACGAGACGCTGGTGGGACCGAGCAGGGGATGAGGCGGCTTTCCCCTGACTTCAGGCTCGGACGGGAGATGGGAGCTGCTGGGACGGCTCCATCCTGGGCTCAGCATCCCTGCCCGACGCTGGGAGCAGCCTGCGGGCTGTGGCTGACGGCAGGACCCGGTCTCTGCGCCCCTGGGCTCAAAGCGGGCGGTGGGACCGAGCAGGGCTCCCCTTGGCTCACCCGGGCACAGCCCCCGGGCATGGAGGTGTCTCCCCGCTCCCCATCTCCCCCTCATTCTCCACCAGCCGATTTCATGCATCGTTTCGTGGTTTGATTTGCACCGGCATGCGGCTCCTCGGCCCCCGGGGCCCCACGGGGACCCCCCCGTGCCGGAGGGGGTCGGTCCCGCCACCCCCGTGTCACCTAACACGTCTGTACAGATTAACTTATTACCCCCGACCCCTCCCCTGGGATTTTGGGCTCTCTCCGTGTGCCGGCGGCTCCCGGGGGGCCGTGGCGTGGTGGGACGGGGGGCTCTCATCCCCATCCCCACCGGTTTTGTGCTGCTCCGTGTCACATTCACCCATCCAACATATCTGGGTTTGGGGAACCGGGTTGGGGGGGGGAGGGGGTCTCGTGTCCGTTTTGGGGTCCACTTTTCGTTGTTGTTTTTCGGCCGCGTGTGAAGCTCGGTGGAACCTGTGATGCTCCATCCCCGGACAGGAGCTCCGGGGAAAGGACGGCCGTGGATCCCTCGGCTCCAAAGGGCAAACCCAGCCCTGAGCTGCGAGGGGAAATAGAATAAAAGGTTTATACCAGAGCTGTGCGAGTCGGTGCCTTCGTGGGGTGCTGGTTTCAGGATGGGAGCAGGTCTGATCGCCCTCGTGGGGCCGGCAGGAGGGCACGGGGCTGTTCCCGTTCGGGAAAGTGAGCCGGGATGAAACCTCTGGAAAACCCGAGAGAAATCCCTGCGGGGCTGCTGGGTGTGGGACGGAGCAAAACTCCTCTCTGCTGCTGGGTTGAGAGACTGAGACTGAGATGCGGTGGGGAAAGCACCCCAAAAACATCCCCCGAGAGCTGCGAGGAGGGGAAAGCCGGGAGGCAGCGTCGGGGAGGGCTCCACACGGAACGGGTGGGAAATGAGGGCTTTTCCCACCCAAAACCACCCGTGGATGACATTTCCAGGAGGGAAAGTGTCAGTCGGGCCGTGCACATGCGTGTCACACACCGGAGTGTCACAGCAGTGTCACACACGAGTGCCACAGCAGTGTCACATACCTGTGTCACATCTGTGTCCCAGCAGTGTCCCAGCAGTGTCCCAGCAGCGTCACACACTGGAGTGCCACAGCAGTGTCACAGCAGTGTCACACACCGGAGTGCCACAGCAGTGTCACACACCAGTGTCACATCTGTGTCCCAGCAGTGTCACACATCAGTGTCCCAGCACTGTCCCAGCAGTGTCCCAGCAGTGTCACACACCCGAGTCACACACCAGTGTCCCAGCAGTGTCCCAGCAGTGTC
>NC_031797.1:3792512-3796072 GCF_001522545.3 Parus major | reverse complement strand
CAGTGTCCCAGCAGTGTCCCAGCAGTGTCACACACCCAAGTCACACACCAGTGTCCCAGGAGTGACACAGCAGAGTCCCAGCAGTGTCACACACCCGAGTCACACAGCAGTGTCCCAGCAGTGTCACACACCGCCACACACGCAGCACCAGGAGGGGCTGGCACACCCCACCTTTCCCCGCGGGGTGTTTGTCCTGGCACGGCGCCCGTGCCCGCGGCACAGCCGAGCTGTGGCGGTGCCAGGCACGGCAGGACAGCTCACGCGAGGGGCTGGAGCCTCGTCTGCAGCACTTCAGTAGCTCAGCGGGGTCCCGAGCTCGGAGCCAGCAGCGCTCGGGGCCCCCGAGGAGCCGCGCCTGGCGCTGCCTGCGCCGCCCGCCTGCCCCGGGATGCGGAGCCAGGGCTGCGGAGGTGCTGGCGATGGATGGCGGAGCGCTTGGCAGCGGTCACAGCCAAAGAAGGATCTCCAAAGGGCTGTCCCCTGCCTGTCCCCCCGTGGGGATGCGATGCCAGCCCCTCACGGGAGCTGGAGGGGAGCTGGCACCATGGGGACAGGAGGGGTTTGCCCTACATGGAGAGGAGAGGGATGCGGTTCCCAGCTCGCTGCCCGTGCGGGAGGATGCTCCGGGCAGCCTCGGCTGTCTGGGGCTGGCATGGGAGGCACAGTGGGTGCTATGGATGCATTTCCCAGCCTTCAAGGGGATTTGGGGGCTTACACGGCATCCTCAGCAGTGCCTCGGGGTGGGCAGAGGGGTGGCAGGGCAGGATAGGAGGGAAGGGCTGAGAGATGGAGCCCAGCACGGAGCAGCTTTTGAGGTGGGCACAATCTGATGACTCGGGGACAAGAACCCCCTGGCAAGGCCCAGGTCACACCGAGTGCCCCTCAGGGGGCAGGGACACCCTCAGGGGGTGTTTTTCTGCACAACTCTCACTGGGTTGGTGCCGGGGGAGGTGGGAAGGCCCCAGATCGGTGCAGACAGCTGGCAAACCCTGCCCAGCGCGGGCAGCGGCTCCGAGTGTCCCCTCCTGCCATGGGAGCTGGGCTGCAGACCGTGGACAAGCTCCTCGTCTTTAAACTGGAGTCAGATTCCTCCCTGCTGGCTCGGGGTGCAGCAAACTGTGCCCAGGAGCAGGTGAGGAGGGACCCCACTCTAACAAGAAGGAGACGCATGAAATTCGCTGGTTCCACTCCCCCCAGCAGGCAGCCGGGGCTTTTTCCACCCGACGCCTTTTCCTTCTCGCTGCCGCTTTTGTTTGCTCACAGGGGAAGGAGAATTCGTGGTGTGTGGCCCCATCGGGCAAAGTGGGCTGTGGTGGGGTCACCCTGAGCCCACGGTGGTGGTGAGAGCATGGGGTCACCCTGAGCCCACAGTGGGTCACGTCCTTGGGGTGAGTGTTTGTGTGCCCACATTCACATCTGTGTGTCTGTTCTCATGTCCTCGTGTCCATCTTCATGTCCTTGTGTCTGTCTTTGTGTCCTTGTGTCCATCCTGAAGTCCTTGTGTCCATCCTCATGTCCCTGTGTCTGTCCTCATGTCCTTGTGTCTGTTCTCATGTCCTTGTGTCTGTCCTCATGTTCTTGTGTCCATCCTCATGTCCCCATGTCCGTCCTCATGTCCCCATGTCCGTCCTCATGTCCATCCTCATGTCCCCATGTCCATCCTCATGTCCCCATGTCTGTCCTCATGTCCTTGTGTCCATCCTCATGTCCATCCTCACATCCTCATGCTCATCCTGATGTCCTTGTGTCCACACTCACCTTTATGTCCTTGTGTCACCTCCGTGTGTCCCCACGTCCAGCCACAGCTCCACCACTAATCCCAGATGGTTCTGCAGCCAGAAGTGGCCTCAAACAGTGGGAAAAATCCAACAAATTTCCCCCAGACTTCCATCACAGACCCCTGTGGCCTCTCCCCCCTCGGCTGTGGCTCGGTCTCCGTGCCAGCCGTGGCTGCCGAGGGTTGTGGGGGTCTCACCAGCTGTAATCAGGATCAACACCCCCCTGGCTGCTCTTGGTGGCTGCATTGGGCTGCTGTTGTCCCCTCCAGAAAATCTCAGCTGCTGGGAGCTGGCCTGGCTCCACCAGGCTCACACAATGCCTGGAGGAGCTGGGCCAGGCACGGATTTCCCTCCCCTCCTGCCATCTGCTCCCGACCGTGCCTTTTGCCATATTTCTCACCCCAATCCCCTCAGCAGCACTTGTATCCTTGTCCTGGAGCCCTGGGGCTGTTCCTCCAGGGTGTCTCTGCTCGGGAAGAGCACCTGGGATGGCTCAGAGGGCAGAAACCCCAGGACTGGGTCAGAGGGAGGAGAAGGACTCTGCCAAGTCCACGTGCCAATCCCTCTTTTGAGGATTTGGACCCTTCCCACTCACACCCCAGGGAGACGTTGCAGGACACCAAGAGGGAGCAGGAAGGAGATGATGATCCTCATTCTTCCATGAGGATCACCAGGCTGGGTGGAACAGCGGGTTTGGAGCTGCTGGAGGTGTTGGAAGCAGAGCCTGGGCTCCTCTCTCAGCTGGGAAAGGATATTTTCCAGCAGCTCCAGCTGCCTCTCCCTGCTCCTGGCCCAGCTCCTGCCAGCACAAAGCTGCCATCCTGAATTCCTGACCAACACTCAGAGCTCTGAACTCACTTTTAACCCCAATGGGGATAAATCCCCATGCAGGGATGGAGCGAGGATGAGGAGGTGAGATGGGGAGCTGGACAAGGGCTCAAAGCACCTTCCTGACCCTGCACATGGAGCTGAGCCCTTCCCCTCACAAATTCTCCTTTGAAACGTGCCTGGAGCCACCACAAAGCCCACCTGGCCTTCAAAGATGGAAACCCCAGGGTGCTGCTGGAGCTGGGCAGGGCAGCACCACGCCAGGGACGGGAAAACACATCCATGGGTCTCCTCTGCCAGTCCTGCCCCACCGAGCCGGAGCCACGGGTGATTCAACAACAACAAAACCAAAGGAAAAACAATCTCCTCGTGCTAATGGGATTGGTTCTGTCCCTACCACGCACATTCCAGCCCGGCTCGAGGGACCGCTCGGGGGGAAGGGGGGAGGATAATGAAGCCAAATTATTCCTCCGTCTTCAAATGTCAGAGTTGAGCGCGGTGCCGCTGGCCCGGCCTGGCGCAGCTGCTGGGTCCTGGCGCTGCCGTGGGGAAGGGGAGCAGCCCCGGAGAGCAGAGCCAGTGACAGGCATTTTCCATTCCCTGGCCTTCCTTGCTTCTTGGAACTCCTCGGAACGCCGGGCCCCGCTGGCCGGGCCGTGAGGGGCTTCGCTTCCCCGTGCGGCTCTTCTGTGTTCTCCTGCCAGGTGAGGAGCGCAGCCAAGCTGGGCTGGGGGCTGGGGTGGGATGGGGTGGCTGGGAACCAGATGGGTTCCTGATGGGTTTGGGTGGGGCTGAGGCACCTGTTCCCCTCTGGGACCATCCCTGTTTTTGGGGGATGTCATTGGAACTTTCCAATGACACTTTTCCATCCCTGGTTTGAGGAGGTGACACTGGAGCCATCCCTGGTTTTGAGGGGGTGACATTGGAACCATCCCTGGTTTTGAGGGGGTGACA
>NC_031797.1:3788218-3792082 GCF_001522545.3 Parus major | reverse complement strand
CCCTGGTTTCAGGATGTGCTGGACACAGAGGGGCCCTGTGGGATCCTGGCCTCCCCCTGGTGCCAGCTGGCGCTGGGAATGGCCAACGCCGCCAGCTGAGTGCGAGCCAGCTCCTGAGGGAGTCAGCTCTCCGAGTGGGAGTGGAAGGAGCCCAAAATTCCTGCAGAAAGGTGTTGATCTTTCCCCCAGGCCAGACCCAGTGTGGCTTCGTGTCCTGCTCATTCCTGCTCCTCCCGTTTGCTCACCAGCACAGGGCACAGCACTCCCACACTCGGTGTTTTATCCGTGCAGGATAACGCGGCACCGCTGCTCCGCAGGGTGAGGGACGCTGCCTGGAGCTGGGAATCCAGCTGGAGAGCCAGGCTGGCTCCATCCTGGCACGGAAGGGATGCAGGGATGCTGCTCTCCTGGTGTTTAGTGCCAGAGCTGAGCTGGTTGAGTTGGATTGCCTCTGGAATTGGGGAATTTGGGAGCTGTGGGGTTTGGCTGCATCCCAGGATGAGCAGAGGGATTTGGGGATCCCATTTCTCTGGGGTTCTCACATCCCTGGGGTTGGAGGTGTCTCCAGCGTGGAATTCCAGCCGTGGGACCTGGCAGTGGTGGTGCTGCAGGGGGAAGGAGAACAGCAGATCAAACATCTCCATCCAAAGGGATAAAAGGCAGGGAGAAAGGTTGGACCATCCCCCAGAGCCCAGCCCGTGCTCCCGACCTTCCCCGGGCTGGGATTACACAGGGATCAGCAGGGAGCAGAAATCCCGAGGGAATAACAGCAGGGAGAAACCCCACCACACCCTCCAGGCAGGCCAGGATTTCACCCAGAAACAGCCAGGGAGGTCATGGCAGCCTCCTCCACAACGAGGGAAAATAAAACAGCCAAAAACGTAACAAGAATTGGAGGAAAAAACCCCAAAAAAACAACCCATGTGCTGGGAAAAATCTAAAAAAATTGGAAAAAAACCTCCCCTGGATGCTGGTGCTGGGAGCTGCGAGGAATTCCTGCTCCTGAGGAGGGTGAAATGAGGAGGTCTGAGGGAAAGGCAGCGCTGCCAGCTCATGATTTTGTCATTACTCTCCCAGTGTTGGCTGTGGATTTTAAAGCCCAGCTGTGGGAGCCGTGGGATACACAAGAGCTTGGCTCGCAGCAAAAGGTACACGGAGAGACCTCATGTTTTGCAAGGGGAAAAACCAAAAAAAAACCAAAAAAAAAAGGTGAAAATATGACTCAAATAGATCCCAAAGCCTTGAAATCAAGATCAGAAAGAAGAAGAATGTAAATAGTTTGGAGTTTATTCTTTTTTTTTTTAATATATTTTTTTTTAACCCAGTCCAGTTAGAGTTGGGATTTTCCAGGCAGACTCTCCACAGTAGGAATTCCAGGCCTGCCTGGATATACTGAGTGCAGGGGATAAATATATTACAGTTGTGTGAGTTGCTCAGATTGCTGTGCTAACACTGGTCATAAAATTCACCTTAGATATAAGGCAGGCTGCTCGGGGAAGGGGGCTAAGTGCACTCAACAAATAATGAAGAGAAATAAAAATAAATATCAAATGGCCCATAAAATCAAACAATAATGGTAACTAAAAAGTTCCTGGATTTGCTGCCAGAGGTAAAATCCCATCAGCAATATGAAATAACAAGAAATACCCCCCTTGGTTCCTCCTCCACATGACACGAGTCAGCACGCCTGGTCACCAGAGTCGTTACAGAATTCATCTTCCTTCCAGGGTCTTATAAATGCATTTTTCCTGCTTTTGAGAGACCTTCTGGGGTTGAATTTAACTGGGATCTGGGGAACATGTGAAAGGCATTTACAGCATCCAGCCTGGCCCTGTTTTCCTGCAGAGGTGTAACGCTGCCGGCTCCCACGGCTGCCCCACCTGGGATGGAGAGAACCACAGCTCTTCGTGGCACGGAAATTGCTGCACTTGGGATGTCGGGGTGCACCTAAAAATAACGGGGGAAAGGGTTTGTTTGAAGTCTTTCACAGATCAGGGTGTGCTGATGGGGTGAGGAGCAGCTGAGGGAGCTGGGAAGGGGCTCAGGAGGAGAAAAAAAGGCTCAGGGGGAATTTTGGGCAGGAGGGGACAGCCAGGGGACACCAGGACAAGGACAGCTCTGCTCCCAGGGGACACCAGGACAAGAGGGAACGGCCTCAGGAGAGGCTCAGGGCGGATTTTGGGAACATTTCCTCATGGAAAAGGTGTTCAGGTTTTGGTAGGGGCTGCCCAGGGAGGTTTGGAGTCCCCACCCCTGGAGGTGTCCAAGGAGCTGGTGGATGTGACACTCTGGGGACAAGGTGGGCACCGGGCACAGCCTGGACTCGCTGCTTTCAGAGGTCTTTTCCAACCCAAATAACCCGGTGATTCCATGAGGTGACCCCAGAGAAAGGGGAAGGTGTCAAATGAAGCCGAGCTGGAAGCGGGACAAGCTCGAGGTGCTGGGAAGGAGGGGCAGGAGCCCTCCCCAAACACCACAACAACAAAAAGAGCATCCCTGGAGAGGGGGCAGAGCTGGCTGGGAGCTCCTGCAGCTCCAAATCCCAGAAGGGGCAGGGGATGGAACACCAGGAGGGTCCATCCGTGGCCTCTTCCCTCGCTGACATCTCCTCTGTGCATCCCCGAGGTCTTGGCCGGGGTCTCCGTGTGCTGCAGCAACACAAAATAGCAAATTAATAAGAACTGCTTCCCTTTCTCCCCAAGGTTTTGCCAGGCTTAATTAATGAATGTCTGTAAAACGCATTTGGAGCTGGGAATGAAATGTGCTGTGGAAATGCCAAATATTTTTAATGCTCCAGCAGATTTAGGGGGTTTAAATAAGAAAAATACACAGCTTTTCCTCTTCGAAACAGATTGCTCTCCTTGAAGCAAAGAGCTCCAGAACATGAAGTTTTCATCAGGCTGACTTGAAAGGGAGTTTTCACGGCTTTCCAAGCGCGTTTATTCTCATGTACGAATTCCCCCCTTTCCCTTCTACAGATGTGGACACCGAGCATGGGAAATCAAAGAAATCTACCCCCGGCCGTTGGCAGGGCCAGCGCTATGAATAATTTCCTGATTCCCACTGATGACTGGAATGCCCCCTGGAGCAGATGCGAGCCGGCTTTAGGAATTACACGGACCCCGCGTGGCCTCGGTGGCTTTGGGGAGGGTGAAGGGCTCTGATGCCGACCATGTGTGGGGACCGGGACGCGCAGGGAGCTGCGGTGACAGCACTGCACCCTCTGGAGGGTTCTGCTGCTCCTGCACCTCCGGCTTTGGGACAAAAGTCCTGCTCCGGGACGGCCCAGGTGGCCTGGCAGCAGGGTTTGTCCCCAGCAGGGCTGTGACAGCTGTCCTGGCCGGCTGCACACGCGGTGGGGCCAGCTGGGGACAGTGAGTGACCCACAGGGGACAGTGAGTGACCCCCAGGGGACAGTGAGTGACCCACAGGGACAGTGAGTGACCTGCATGTGACAGTGAGTGACCCACAGGGGACAGTGAGTGACCCACAGGGACAGTGAGTGACCTGCATGTGACAGTGAGTGACCTGCAGGGGACAGTGAGTGACCACAGGGGACAGTGAGTGACCTGCAGGGGACAGTGAGTGACCACAGGTGACAGTGAGTGACCCGCAGGGAACAGTGAGTGACCCACAGGGACAGTGAGTGATCCACAGGTGACAGTGAGTGACCACAGGGGACAGTGAGTGACCTGCATGTGACAGTGAGTGACCACAGGGGACAGTGAGTGACCTGCAGGGGACAGTGAGTGACCACAGGTGACAGTGATCCTCAAGTGACAGTGAATGACCCTCAGGTGACAGTGATGCTCAGGTGACAGTGATGCTCAGGTGACAGTGAGGTTCAGGTGACAGTAGTGACCT
>NC_031797.1:3777478-3786699 GCF_001522545.3 Parus major | reverse complement strand
AGTGGAACCCCCCCAGTGAGTCCCAGCCTGTGTGGAGCCACCAGCTCTGCGGGTTCATACAGGCACCAGGTGTAGCTGTTCTAAATACACCCAATTTTTGGTGTTTCCAGCCCATTCTGCTGCCCCCCATCCCCTCTGCTCAGCCTGCAGACACCCTCCAGTCCCTAATTTTGGGGGGTCACTCAGGCTTTGAAGGCAGGATGGGGCAGGTGGTACCTGTTGGGGTGACGTACGTGTTGGGGTGATGTGGTACCTGTTGGGGTGATGCTCTGGGTGATGCTCTGGGTGTTGCAGGTGGTACCTGTCAGGGTGATGTGGTTCCTGTTGGGGTGATGTGGTACCTGTCAGGGTGATGTGGTACGTGTCAGGGTGATGTGGTACCTGTCAGGTTGATGCTCTGGGTGATGCTCAGGGTGTTGCAGGCGGTACCTGCTCACAGAGGAGTTTCCTGTTCCCAGGGTTTTCCTGTCTGTCACCACCCGCAGTTGGAGTTGGTGTTGGACTCGGGGAGTTGTGGTGTCTGTCTCGGGGACGTTCCCCTGGCGCTGTCAGGCTGTCACTTCACCTCAGAGCATCGTTCATCCTCAGCTTCGCTGCCTCCTGAAATCAGCACAGGCCGTGGAGGGGAAGCTCTCCCAGGCTTTGTTCAGTCTGGAGAAGCCTCTCTGAATCCTCACCTATAGATAAATGCTATTTCTTCCCCCCTAATGACCATCTGTGCTCGGTGAAGCTCCGCTCTGCGTCACTTGTGGCATCTCATTTTATCCCTCTGCGCCTCCTTTCCCTTTCTCAGACAGGAATTCCGGCACTTCTCACTCCAGGTGTTGGTAGCACCGCTCCCCTGGCACTTGGGAGTTCCCTGGGTGTGCAGCAGTGAGAAATGGAAGTAATTTGTTTCAGGGCTGTGATAAATCACCCAGGCTGGAGCTGCAGCAGTTTTATTCCCCCGAGCTGCAGCTCCATCACGTTCCCTATCGCCGCCTGTTTATTTTCTTTGTTCATTTTAAAGCAAAGCCCATTGAAGTTCAGATCCTGCTTCTCGTTGGTCGGCAGTTTAAAGGTTTTTTAAACTTGTTTGAAGGTGGATTTAGAGGGGAATACGAGGAGAAACCTGGTGGAGAACTTTGGATGTGCTGTGGAGCGTGAGGAGGATTCCAAGGGCATTCCCTGCCGGCAGCAATTCCTTGTTGGGTGCTTCCACTCGTGACTCTTTGCACTTTCCCTCTGCTCTCCCAGGCAGGAGGGCAGAGGCTCTGGGGCTGTTTCACAAATGCCATTGGGATGGTGCAGCTCCAACACCACGGGCACAATTTCCATCTTTGGAATTGCTGCCACTTGCCCGGGAGCTGCTGTGGCTGCCCCGGAGCAGGAAAAATTCACTTCTCTGCTGGGATCCTGCTCTTTTCATTCCACACAGAACAGGCTGTGCAAGGCTGTGGGACAAAAGGCCCTGGACACGCTGATGGCACGAGATAAAGCCACTCCTGGCCATTGAAAAGCAAACAGCTCCAATCTTCTGTTTTGAAATAAACTTGGGGTTTGGGTGTTGTTTGGTCGGTTTTTTTTCCCCCTCTCTCTTCCTCCTTGGGTAGAATTTCATGATTTATAAATGGGTTTTATATTTTACTCCCAGCCCTCTTTGTCACGTAGAGGGAGTTTCAGGCTGCAGAAATTCACTCTGTAGCACTTTGGGATCAGGGAGAGGAAACGTGGAACCCTTCAGGAGAAGTTTCTGTGGCAGCCTTGGTGAGGTGGGGTTGTGCAAAGCAGGGTGACAAAAATCTGGGAAAAACATCATCCCAGATGCTGGAGAGAATGTCCTTGTGCAGGCCTTTCCCTGGGAATTAACTGAGGTGTCCAGACAAGCTGCTGAGGAGTTAATTGGGAATAATCCCTTGAAGGACACACCGGAGTGTTTGCTGTGAAAACCGGGATGAACAGGCAAGATCTTGTCACAAATATCTGGGTTCCCATCAAGGGAAAGCTTCCCAAACTTTATTCCTTCTGAGAAAGTGGTGGGAAGGAGAGAAATATCCAGGGGGATGGAGTAAAACCACAAAGAGGGGAAGGAAAGGGCTGCGAGCCTGCCTTGCTCTGCTGTTCCTGTCATCTCCTACAGCTTCACCCTTCAATCAGACTTGATATTTTTTCCCTTTTGGAGCTGAAGTGGAGTTTTTTGTGGGGTTTCTATGATCCATCCTCTGCCACATGGCAAGTTTCAGACAGATTTAGTTGTTAGATCTGGTAGACGTGGTGTAAATGTTTGTGCTCGAAGTGAATCACTGTAAAAATAACTGCTGCCTGCTCCTGCAGTGCTGGGAGAGCCCCGAGCTGGGCGTTTTATTTACACCAAAAGTAAATTTGTGGGATTTTACAGGTTCCTGTCCTACCCCCAAGGGCTGTGTGGCTTTGTGAGGAGGAGCCTCACAGGTGGCTCAAGTGTCTCCCCCACTTTCTCATTTATCCAATGCTGGAGTTGCACAGAAATTTGAGATTTTTTAAGGAAAAGCCCTTGGGTGGCTCCGTTCAGGGCAGGGTGGCACAAAGGAGCTGGGGGAGAAAACCATGTGGTGATGGGGACAAAGCAGAGGGTTCAGGTGAGGAGAGGAATGGGCTGCAGGCAGATCTGAGCTGGAATTCCATGCTGGGACAGCTGCTCCCACCTGCTGGAAAACACCAATTCCTTCATTTCCACGGGAAGAACGGGGTTTTGTCACTGCTCTCTGCTCTCCATCACTTTGTGCTGCTTTTTCCTGAGCCCCCTGCCTGCTGCCAGGCTCTGATTTGGAGGGTGGAGGTGCAGGGAGGGGAGAGGAACACACGGAATTTCTCCTCTTATCCTATTGTCACACAACCTGTGCTGCACAAACCACGAGCGCTGCTCCAGAAAAACTGGGAATTTTCCCAACTTCACCCCAGGTGTGGAGGGGTGGGACAAGGTGGGGAGAGTTCTTCTTGCAGTGAAGAGCTGCAGGCAGAGCTTGTGCCCACAGGGAAGGTGACCTGTGCAGAGCCCAGGCAGGTCCTGACAGATTTGTGGATGGATTTTTGGCTGAATTTTTGGGTGGATTTTTGGATGCATTTTTGGCTGAATTTTTGGATGCATTTTTGAATTAATTTTTTGATGAATTTTTGGCTGAATTTTTGGCTGAATTTTTGGCTGAATTTTTGGCTGAATTTTTGGCTGAATTTTTCGATGAATTTTTGGCTGAATTTTTGGATGAATTTTTGGCTGAATTTTTCGATGAATTTTTGGCTGAATTTTTGCCTGGATTTTTGAATTAATTTTTGGCTGAATTTTTGGATGGATGCATTTTTGGATGAATTTTTGGCTGCATTTTTGGCTGCATTTTTAGCTGAATTTTTGGCTGCATTTTTGGATGGATGCATTTTTGACTGGATTTTTGAATTAATTTTTGGCTGCATTTTTGGATGGATACATTTTTGACTGGATTTTTGAATTAATTTTTGGCTGCATTTTTGGCTGAATTTTTGGCTGAATTTTTGAATTAATTTTTGGCTGAATTTTTGGCTGCATTTTTGATGAATTTTTGGCTGAATTTTTGGCTGAATTTTTGATGAATTTTTGGCTGAATTTTTGGCTGAACTTTTTGCTGCATTTTTGTCTGGATTTTTGTCTGGATTTTTGTCTGGATTTTTGTCTGGATCAGCTCTGCTCAGCTCGCAGAGGGGACAGGGTGGGGCTGGGGTGGGGGACAGCATCCAGCAGTGGCTGTGAGTGGCCCAGGTGACACTTTTGGGGTGGCCTTGGTGGCTCTGCTGTGCTTGCTGACACCACTAGGTGCCTCCCAGCCTTTGCTCTGCTGGGAGAGGAGCACCCTCTGCTCCATCAGCAGGGCACAACTCTGATTTTTACCTCATTTTGGACATAGTTTCTCTTTTAGGGTTTGACCCTAAGCTGGGGAAACGTGGAGTGTTTCAAGCAGAGCTGTCAGGGAATATTGAGCGTGTAAAGAGCCTGGATTTGGGGGTGGAGATGGATTTTATGGGATGGAAACTCCACATTTCCTGTCCCTGCTGTCACACTCCCTGTGCCAACCAGTCACAGCCGTGCTCCCAGGGATTTTTGTGTTTGCTCTGGCTCTTCCTGGCTCCGAGGGATTAAATTTGGAGCTGAGACAAAAAAAGTCATCACCATCAGGAGCACCTTTGTGTTTTCAGTCACGACAGGAGCAGGTTGAGGTGACAGGGCAGGGTGTTGGTGGTGACGAGTGTCACCTCTGCAGCTGCCACCTCTCTGCTGGGACAGCTTTGAGGAGAACCTCAGCACAGGACAAAACCCTCTGTGGGCTCAAAATATATAAAAAAAGAGAGAAATGTAACTTGTGATTAATCTCCCTGTGAGATTTATGCCACTCCAAGCCCCTCTCAGGCTCTCACCTGGTCATTTTGCACCAAACTGCTTTTCTTGCTGTGCACCAACACAAAAATACCTCTGGCTCTGTGAAACATTAAAAAAAATCTCATTCTGGGTTTTTTTTTTGCTGCAGTTTTTCTTTCCCCCACCCCCAATTTATCCTGGGTGCAGCAAGTCCTGCCCAGAGCTGAAGCCCCAGGCGGTGGCAGAGTTGGAATTGTTCACTTTTTGTTCAAATTGTTCAAAATCCACTTTTCTGCTGCTCTGTTTTACCAGGCCAGGCAGCTTTTTGACATCCATCCAGTTTTATTAGTGCAGAAAGCAAAATCCCACCTCCTTTGGCTTGCAAACAACCTCCTGATTGATGCCTGGGAGCAGAATAAATTCGTGTGTGTCTGCTGGGCCCCGAGCGAGTCCGGCTCTCAAGAAAAGAAAAAACAGATTTTTGGAAGGTTTAGAATTTAGAATTTAGATTTTTAGAAGTCTGAGACATCTAAAGGTATAAAAAAATTAATAATATTTAGCAAATAAATAAATTTAAAAAGCTTCTTGCTGCTTTTCCTTTGGGCTCTGGGGTGTCCTTGGTTCCAGCTTGGGGGAAATGGGATGCAGATAAGGAAATGAGGGGATCAGCAGGACCTGAAACAGAAAACACTGGAAAATGAACCAGGTGCCTCCTGGTTTCTGTAAAATCCAGCTTTTTTCACGAAGTTTCAGGGCTGAGTCAGGCCTGGGTTGCCCAGTCCCATCCCAGTGCTGACCAGTGCAGCTGCTGGAAGAGGGACCAGCCTTTGGGGCCCTGAAACAGAACTAAAAAACCTCTTTGTTTGCTGGCCTTTATCCTTTTTCTTTCTCAAATAGCCAATATTTCTTCGCTCTCCCTTTGCCAAACATTAATTTCCCTTAAATTTTCAGGCTGGAGACTTTTCAAACTTCGCTGTTGCACTTGAGGCGTTTTCCAGAGGTCCATTATTTTCACACAAAGTATCTCTTCTCCTGAAACTCAGCCCCATTTATAATCTCTTTATTTGAGCCCTGCAAATTGCCAGTCACTTTTAAATAGCGATATTAGGCTCAGGCTCTCTCCTTTTATTTATTGCTTTGATGAAAGAGATGGTGTCAGGAGTGGAAAATGAGTGGAGGCAGAGGAGGGAAATGGCAGAAATTAAGGGAAGGAGTTGGAAAAGGGAACAAAGAAATCGATTAAATGCTTTTTTTTTTTTTTTCCCAGCACCCATATCTTCCTTGAGGATGATTGTGTTTCCCTGGAAAACAACCCTTCCTTCAGAGTGTTAATATTTAATTAGCTGCTGATCATTAAGTGCTTATTGTGGTTGCTGATTTGGGCTGGGAATGCTGCTGGGAACAGAAGTAGGTTAACAGGGCAGGTATTTTTGTGCCTCATTTTCCTTTTCCCCCAAACTTCCAAGGAAAATCCTTGCTGTGTTTTCCCAGAGGGATGCAAAGGCCACGGGAACATCATCCCAAAATGCCAAATGAGAGTCTGGGAATCAACAAATCCACAGTGGAGGGCTCAGCCTTTCTGCCCTAACGTAGCATTTGTGAGTGTGAAGTGCTGAAAACTCATTTTCATCCTTTGGGCATGTGATATAAAGCCTCAGGATCTGAAATATTACAGTCACCATGGCTACCAGTGACTTATCTGAGGGAGTTTGACTTTTGTTTTGATTTTAAGTGTCTTAATTGTAGTTTAAAAATCAGAATCTAAATGTGTTTTTTTTTTTACTTAGGCATGAAACTAAAGGCATTAAATGATTTGCATTATTAAAATATCTATAATGCTGCCTGTCAAAGGTTCCTAAAGGAGGTCCTTAATATTCATACCTTATGTTCTAAATAAAGTTACTCTCCAGCTTTATGGGAGTTCTGCTTCTCTCACCACTAAAAATTCCTTGCAGGTGCCTCTCTGGCTATTTTGCAGTCCCAACTCTTTTTGATTTAGCCTTGGAAAAGCTGTGCCAATCCATTCCTGGTGCTTTTCCACAACTTCTGCTGCTTTTCCTCCTTCCCCTGCTGTCCCCCAGCCGTTCCCACCTCTGGAGCTGGTGTTTATGGAAGACTTTGGCTGTTGGAAGTTTGCCCTGCTCAGGAATCCTGCCAAAACCCCCCCTTGAGTTTCTCCCAAAATGAAAAATTACCGAGCACCACCTGCCCGAAAAATGGGGAAATGTTGGGGATGCTGAGCTGGGATGGAGAGCACCAAAAGAAGAGGAGGAACACGACAGGCAAGAAGATTTCTCTCCCTTAATTCAATCACTGAAATTACAATCTGTCCCGCTCTAATTCTCTCCACTTGTACCCGTGCAGTGGTTGCAAACACGCTGAAATATGAACTCATGCTCGGTAAGCCTTTAATTCCAGCTTTGATGTTTTTAATCATCAGCACAGATTTGGTAAAAATGATTCATTAGCTGGAAACGCATCTCGGGTTCCACGTGACGCCGTGGGGAACGGAGGAGGCAGCGCCGGTTCTTGGGATGTTCTTTGTGCCTGAGCTGGTTCTGGAGCTCAGCATCTCAGCTTCAGAGGGCTCTGGTGTGTCCAGGTGTGTCTCCCCAGCTGGTTTTGGTCAAACTCTGAGTGTTTCTTGCTGGGAATGGTGTGAGCAGAGCCCGTGGTGGCTGAGCTCCTCTCTGGGTGCAGCAGCAGGAGAATTTCTGGCCCTGTTTGCCTTCCCTGCCTGGAGCCGCTCCCTTAACCCTTGCTGCTGTTGGAGGCTGAGACACAGAGTGTGTGTCTGTGCCTCTGAGATCCAGGAGAGCGCTGAATTCCATAGAACATTCCATTTCTGGGTTTGTTTTCATGGTGTTACATGAGAATAATTGTTAAAGTTAGATGGAAAAGCTGAAAGTGTGAATGTGTAGATTGGAGAGTTTTCTTAAGTCACTTAAAAAGGTGAAAAAGTTAATTTGGAGTTTAGTTTAGAGAGCAGAAGACAAGGTGGAGGATTTAGGGTGTTGTCTCTTTTCCTTCTTCTTTCTTTCAAGCCAAGGTGAGATATCAGTTTTCTTGTTGCGCCAACGAAAAACCATCAAGGTAAAACACATCCAGGTGAATATTTATAAATGGGATGGGAAAAAAAATCTGCCTTCAGAGCCAAATCCTCCATCCCATTCCTGGCTCTGGGGGTTCCAGGGATGCCACCAGAGCCTCTGAGATGCCCACGAGGCATCGCCCTCGTGGCTCCAGCTGCCCCTGCCGTGCGTGCCAGGGCTGGAAAGATCCCTTTGACAGCTGTTGCCATATGGAAAGAGGGATTTCTGTCCCTGCAAAGCCACCTTTGTGGCAGCAGAGCCGTGGGAGAGGCCCTGGAGGCCGCTGGCTGTTGGGATCCTCGCCGTGGGATGATTTTTGTGCCCTGGGTTTCTGTGTGGATCCCACGCCTGAGCCCGCTCCAAGCCGAGCTCTGAAGGATGCTCTGACCACAGAAACCCCCCCATGGAACTCCAGCTTCTTCAGGACAAAGACATCCCCAGGAAAATTCCAGAAGCTCTCCAGCCCTGCCTCCCAAGGAAAGGGCAGGAGAGGAATAAACACTTTCTCCCTGTTGTGCTGAAAGGCTTTTATCTCCCGGGCAAGTTCTGAGCTGCGAGGAGGAGACTCAGCTCTTCCCAAGTTTTGTCTTCCAGGCTGTTCCTGCTGTAACAAATTGTTAAGCAACAAGTACACGGCATTTGGAGATGTGGGATGAGATAGGGACAGCCTCACAAAGGCGCTCTCACATCTTCAAGGCTTCCTTTTGTGCTCAAGGGTTTTATAGATTTATTTTTCTCTCTCTGGCATCCAGCTGCTGCTCCTCTTCTTCATTCCTGGTGCTGGAGTGGGAGCCAAGGCCGTGGGTTTGTGCTCCTGTGTCCAGCCAAGCCTGCTCTTATCACAAATCCCTTTTTTCTCCCCGCAGAGCAAACACTGCTCGGTGCTGTTCTCTCACCTCTCCTCCTCCCCTTTGGTTTTCTGTAAATCCCTCACTTGATTTCTCATGCTTTCTCTGGATTTTGTTTTGTTTCCAGCTTGTTTTTTCCTCCTTAAAATCCTTTTGGTTTTTTGTTTTTTGTTTGTTTTTTTTTTTTTTGCTGGACATTAGCCATGCTTTTTCTTTTGTTTTGCTTTTTCTTTTCCCCCTCCTCAGGGTATTGTGTAATCATTGGATCCTTTTATTCTATCCCTGTAAATAGACAAAAGAACCAGAACACTGAGTTTTTCCTGCTTCTGTTACCTGTTGAAATGAATCCAAACACCTTTATCCCTCACCAACCCGCCCTGAGCTAATGCTGTAAAAGTGAATTGAGGAAAAGGAAATAAAAACAAACCAAAAAGAGGAATATTTGTGCAGGTGACACTCATTGTTTAACCCTGCCAGGGCTGGGCAGCCAGGAGCAGCATTCCCATGGGGAAGAACCCCAAAGGCTGGGAAATTTGAAATGAAAAAAGAAAACAAAAAAGAAATCACTGAGGGAAAAATTCCCCATGAGGAGAGTCCTGCAGGAGCTGGAGCGTGCTGAAATCCCAGCAAAGTCGGGAATTTCGGCTCCCACGGGATCCATCCCTGCGGATTTTACCTGTCCTGGAGCTGGGGCTTTGCTGGGTGACTGATCCAGAGGGAGCAGCGACTTTTCCTCCTTCCTCCCCCAGCAAATCCAAGTTCCAGAGAGGAGAGGGAGAAGGGCTCTGCTGTGTGAGGATCCCTCCAATCTCTTCCCTCGTTTTCCTGGGGAAGAGCTGAGTGGATGGACGTTTCTTGGCGTGCAGAGCGTGGATAAAGGTCCTGTCAGCACCTGCCTGTTCTCTAATCCCGTTTATCCCAGCCAGGAACGCTCCTCGC
>NC_031797.1:3767193-3777230 GCF_001522545.3 Parus major | reverse complement strand
GTGGGCATTTCAGAGCACCCCACCCCGGTGAACACCATCCCAAGAGGAGCCCCCATGGATTTTGGGGCTCATTTCTGAGTTTTAGGAGCTGGAAGCACCTGCCAAGGTTTGCTGGTGCTGCAGAGTCCCGGTGCTCTGATGGACATCCCAGATTTCCCCTCTCCCTGCAGGAAATTGCAGCCCTGTCCCTTGTCCCGCATTGTTTGAGGGTTGTTTACATCCCTTTTTGGTTATCCCAGCTCCCTGACTCCTCCCTGACCTCGGCTCCTTTGGTCCATTGTGTGCTGCTGCTGCTGTTGTTGTTCCAAGGAGTTCTGGGGGAGGAGGATTGGAGCAAACCCTGGGGTTACTCAGCCTCAGCCTGCTCCTTTCTGGCTCTGGTGCTTTATTTCACCTAAATAATAAAAATAAAAATAAAAAATAAAAATAAAAAATATAAATATAAAAAACCAATAAAATAAAAATAAAAATAAAAATAGAAATAAAAATGAAAATGAAAATAAAAATAGAAATAGAAATAGAAATAGAAATAGAAATAGAAATAAAAATAAAAATAAAAAAAATAATGATAATAATAAAGCAATACCACCACCACAAATAACAATAACAACAATAACAGTAATAAACAATGCCACTAATAATAATAATAATAATAATAATAATAAACAATAATAAGCAATATCACCACCACCAATAATAATAATAATAACAACAACAACAATAATAAACAATACCACCAATAATAATAATAATAATAATAATAATAATAATAATAATAATAAATCAACAATACCACTACCAATAATAATAATAACAATAACAACAATAATAAATAATAAAATAATAATAATAACAACAATAATAATAATAGTAATAATAATAATAATAATAATAATAATAATAATAATAATTCCCTCTAAGTGCAGTCCTGAGTGCTCTCTCCCACTGAGGATTTGGGAGCAGCTCACACATCTTCCCAGACTCAGGATCATCTCCTTGGGGGTTTTTTTTTGCTGTCTCTTTTCCATAAAACATTCCTGACAATCTCAGAGCAGCAGGATGCTCCTGGAAAGCCCAGCCCCATCCCGAATATGGATCCCTGTGTCTTCTCCCCAGGAAAATGTTTTGTCTCCAGCATCCTGATCCTGGAAAGTCGCTCAGAGCTGGATGAAATCTGCCGGTGAATTTGGGATTTCCCACCCATGGGCTCAGGGAATCTTGCAGTTGGGTGTGGAATTCCTTCCAGAGCATCCCCCAAGCTCTTCCCCTGGAGCAGGGGAAAGTTCCCAGTGCCAAGAGCATCTGAGGCCAGGCAGATCCCGGGATCTGCCAGAGGCACTGGGAGAAGCAAGGAAATGTTTACGCTGGGAGGGGACTGTTGACAGTGCAGCTCCAGCAGCTGACGCTGGTCAGGGCAGCCTTGCAATATTCTGCATTTTTTATTGCTCCTCTCCTGGGGGTCAGGCAGAGGGGAAGGATCAGATGGGGCTGGCAGGGCTGGCCAGGACAGGGAAAGGGGTGAGGAGGAGCTGTGCTTCGGTCTCAGAGTGGACTCTGGGACATTCCTTGGAGATGGTGGCCCCAGGAGGTGTTTGAGTGGTGTCTGGAGCCCCACGTGTGCTGCCAGAGGAGATGTGGATAATGTGGAATTGTTTTGTGCTGGGAGAAGGGAACTCGAGGTGCCTGTGTTCTCTGGGGTGGCTCTCGAGGTGGGGAATTTGCCTTCCAAGCGCTCCCAGTTCCCGTGTGTCCCCGTCTGGCCGGGTGGGTTTCTGCCATTCCGTGTTCATGTCAAACCAGCCTGTCTCTCTTGTTCTGTTTTTAGCATGGCTGACAAGAACAGCACCCTGAAATGCACGTTCTCTGCTCCTGGCCACAGCACCACGCTGCTGCAGGGACTGGCCTCGCTCCGAGCCCAGGCTCAGCTGCTTGATGTCATCCTCACTATAAATAATGAAGTGTTTCAGGTTCATAAAGTTGTCTTGGCTGCCTGCAGTGACTATTTCAGGTGAGAATCCCGTAGGGAAGCAGGCACTTTCACCTTTCCCAGGGGTTTTGTGTGTCCCAGTCCTCCCCCACCCCAACCTCCCCACCCCACGGAAGCCTGTGGAGGTTTGCTTTGCTCCAGGGATGTCCTGCAGGCAGCTGGAGCTTCAGGATCAGTCCCTCTGCACTCAGGATTGCTCAGCTACAGCTGCTGGGCCAAGGCAGGAGTCCAAGCTCAGGTTTTGACCCCACCTGGGCAGGTGTCGATGCTTTTGTTGTGGTTTGGAGGTGGCAGTGAGGGCTCCAAAAGGAGCCACCCCATGCTGCTGTTCCCTTTGAGCTCCACTGCTGTGCCTGTAGGGCTCCCTGCTGAGGGCACCACGGTCCTGAGTGATCCCAGAAGATCCCAGGAGGATTGTCCCAGCTGCTGGGGTTGGAAACAGAGGCATGGTGAGGAGTTCCTGCACCCAGATTAGTGCAGAGGGGATTGCAGGGCAGGGGATTCAGTCCTGAGTGGAAAGAGGTTTTTTATCTGTCACATCACAGAATCACTGAGCTGTGGTTGAGGCTGGAAAAGATCTCCAGGTTCATCGAGCTCAGCCTTGTCACCGGAGCACTGAGTGCCATGTCCAGGAATTCCTTGGACACCTCCAGGGATGGGGACTCCAAACCTCCCTGGGCAGCCCCTGCCAAAACCTGACCACCTTTTCCATGAGGAAATGTTCCCAAAATCCGCCCTGAGCCTCCCCTGAGGCCGTTCCCTCTTGTCCTGGTGTCCCCTGGGAGCAGAGCTGTCCTTGTCCTGGTGTCCCCTGGCTGTCCCCTCCTGCCCAAAATTCCTCCTGAGCCTTTTTTTCTCCTCCTGAGCCCCTTCCCAGCTCCCTAAGAACAGATTCTCTCTGTCAAACGCTCTTGGAACAGCTCTGGCTGGGATCTTTGAGTCTGGGATCTTTTTGGGGTGGCACCAGTGGCGGTGTGAAGTGAGGGACGTTCTGGAGACACCGTGAGCAGGGAAAGCTCAGGCTCAGGGAGAGCTGGGATCCATTCCAGGCTCTGGGAGGGGTGGAAAAGCGGCTGTGGATGGGATTTGCCATCCCTTGACGTGCAGGTAAACAAGACCCGAGAGGTTTCATCCATCCTTCAGCTGCTCCGAGTTCATTTTCCCTGCTCTCCCCTCCTCTCTCCCCGGGGTAACACAAACCTTGCAGGTTTATCCCACACACAATTGATCCTGGAGCTGCTCTCCCCAAATGCTAATGGCACTGTTCTGTTCCTCCCTGCTGGCTGCAGGGCCACTGCCAGCCTGCTTTCAGGGTTGAAATCGAATTGCTGAGTAGCTTCCTCCTTAGAACTTCAGTGGTGCTAAAGAAAGTTGTGCTGGGGAAACAATGGCAGAATAATCCAGCTTTTGAAAACACTCTGTGGGGTTTTTTTTTTTGGTTTTTTTCTTTTTATCCTGTGGGAAGGGGGAGGGAAAAGATTGAAATCGAAGCATTTATATAATCAGCATTTTAGAACCATAACGCTTTTCGAAGGGAATGGCATTTTAGTTGATGATTTATCTTCAGCGTGGCAACAATAAAACGCTTTCCTCTGGCTGCTCAGCTGGTGCAGGAGCACACACGTGGCCAAGTGTCCTCTGGGCTGAGGGATCAGGGCTGGGATGTGCAGGGATTTCAGCAGGATGCTCTCATCTGCTGCACGGACAAATAATTGGGAACAGCGTTCCTGGTCACTGGGTTACAGCAGGCTGAGCTCACAGGCAGATATTTCCTTCTTTAGGTCATTTAGGATTTCTTGGGTTTGTGCTGGAAGGCAGCAGGTTTTCTAGCCAGGTTTGGACAGGAAACTTGGAACTCCTGTCTTCTGACAGTGTTCCCAAGATGTTCCTTTATTCCTGTGTCCGTGCAGGGTCTGGGCAGCATTTTTTGGGGCTGACTCGCACCTTGGAGTCGGTGCAGGCGGCTCTGGTGACACCACGGATTTACCTTTCCCACGGAAAGGAGAAGGTGGAAAAAAACCAACCCAAAATGTGCAGTTTTAAGGCGTTTTGTGTGACAATTCAGGGACTTGCTGGGACTGCCTGGTGGCCGGGAGCGGTGACACTCCCCGTGTCACTCCTTGTCACCTGCTCTGCCTTTGCCTGACCCAAAACTTCTCTGCCCCCAACTCCTGGAGCACCACGGGCTGCAAACCTTTCCCCCCAACCACAAAACCCTCTGGAACGGGCTCTAAATGGCCCAAAGGGCCGAAAATGGCCCGAACCCCACAAACTCAACCCCATCCCCATCCTGCCCCCGGCGCTGGGAGCGCGGCCTCCCGGCCCCGGGCGTGGAATGCGCTTCCTGTGGAATTTTGGAGCCTCCCAAGGAGGTGATCCCTGAGCTCAGCGTGGCCTGGGCGAGCGATGTGCTCGCAGCTGTGCTGTAACTGAGCCTTTTCCCCCCCATTTTTGTTTAATTGCCTGTCAGCCCCCTGCTGCCGGCCTTGCTGGAGGGGCTGCGGCTCCCATTTTTCCAGGCCTTGGGAAGGAGCCCTGGAGGAGAGGTTCTGCTGGAAGACCAAAGCTGTTCCTGAGATGGGTTGCACCTGCAGTTTTTGAGCCGTTTCGTGGCTCCCTGTGAGGTATCAGGCCCGAAATTTGCTGCCAGGAATCACCATGGCCTCCTACCACGGGGTGTTCCTTCCTTATGCTCCCAAATCCTAAACCTGAAACCCTGCAGGGCGCAGCTCCCGTGGGATCCGTTCTTGTCGGAGATCACGGATTCATTGGTGTCCAGAACTGTTCACTGCCTGCTCTGGCAGCTCTGCCTCCTCCTGGAGCTTGGTCCTGTGGTCTGCTCTTAATTCCTGCTGCCAGTGGGATTGAAAAACTTCTCCAGTTGCTGAATATTCCTGCTCAGCGCGCTGTTTATGCAAGCCTTATGTAAGTCATCGCACGCTCTCATTTCTCCCGGCTCGCAGAGATTTAGCCTTGATTTATTCCCCCCTTCCCCAGCCTAGGAGAATCAGAGTGTTTTAAAGAAAATCCAGTTCCGAGGTGCTGCATCTTTCGCTTCAACGGGGGCGGGGATTTTTTCTCTCTGTTTGTGTCGCTGACCTGCAGGGCGATGTTCACGGGAGGGATGAGAGAAGCCAGCCAGGACGTGATCGAGCTCAAAGGCGTTTCTGCCAAGGGCCTGAAGCACATCATCGACTTCGCCTACAGCGCCGAGGTGACGCTGGACCTCGACTGCATCCAGGACGTGCTGGGAGCCGCCGTCTTCCTGCAGATGGTGCCGGTGGTGGAGCTGTGCGAGGAGTTCCTGAAGTCGGCCATGAGCGTGGAGACGTGCCTCAACATCGGCCAGATGGCCACCACCTTCAGCCTGGCCTCCCTCAAGGAATCCGTGGACGCCTTCACCTTCAGGCACTTCCTGCAGATCTCCGAGGAGGAGGATTTCCTCCACCTGCCCCTGGAGCGCCTGGTGTTCTTCCTGCAGAGCAACAAGCTCAAGAGCTGCAGCGAGATCGAGCTGTTCCGCGCCGCCGTGCGCTGGCTGCAGTTCGACCCCGCGCGCCGCGCCAGCGCCAGCCGCGTGCTCTGCCACATCCGCTTCCCTCTGATGAAATCCTCGGAGCTGGTGGACAGCGTGCAGACCCTGGACATCATGGTGGAGGACGTGCTGTGCCGCCAGTACCTGCTGGAGGCCTTCAACTACCAGATCCTGCCCTTCCGGCAGCACGAGATGCAGTCCCCGCGCACGGCCATCCGCTCCGACGTGCTGTCCCTCGTCACCTTCGGCGGCACGCCCTACACCGACAACGACCGCACCGTCAGCTCCAAGGTCTTCTGCCTGCCCGACGCCGGCGGCCGCCAGTTCCGCGAGCTGACCCAGATGGAGGTGGGCAGCAGCCACTCCTGCGTGGCCGTGCTGGACAACTTCATCTACCTGGTGGGAGGGCAGCAGCTGCAGTACCGCAGCGGGGAGGGCGCCGTGGACGTCTCCTACCGCTACGACCCGCACCTGAACCGGTGGCTGCGCATCCAGGCCATGCAGGAGAGCAGGATCCAGTTCCAGCTCAACGTCCTGCGCGGCATGGTTTACGCCACGGGCGGCCGCAACCGCTCGGGCAGCCTGGCCTCGGTGGAGAAGTATTGCCCCAAGGACAACGAGTGGAGCTACGTGTGCTCCCTGAAGCGCAGGACGTGGGGCCACGCCGGGGCCACGGCGGGGGACAGGCTGTACATCTCGGGGGGTTACGGCATCTCGGTGGAGGACAAGAAAGCGCTGCACTGTTACGACCCCGCCGCCGATCAGTGGGAGTTTAAGACCCCCATGAACGAGCCCAGGGTGCTGCACGCCATGGTCAGCGCCAACAGCAGGATTTACGCCTTGGGAGGCCGCATGGACCACGTGGATCGGTGTTTCGACGTCCTGGCCGTGGAATATTACGTCCCCGAGACGGACCAGTGGACCACGGTGAGCCCGATGCGCGCGGGGCAGTCGGAGGCCGGCTGCTGCCTGCTGGAAAAAAAGATTTACATCGTTGGGGGCTACAACTGGCACCTGAACAACGTCACCAGCATCGTGCAGGTGTACAACACGGAGACGGACGAGTGGGAGAGGGATTTGCACTTCCCAGAGTCTTTTGCTGGCATCGCCTGTGCCCCCGTTATCCTCCCGCAGGTGACGAGCCAGAGGTGACTCTGGGGGGCTCCTGGGGCACAAAACAGCTCCAATTCCCTGCTCCAGAAAGTTTCTCCTGCTGCTGGGGAGTCCTGGTGAGGTGATTCCACCAGGCAGACTGAGCAGATGTTCCAGCTTTTCTCTCCTTTCTCTGGGTTTTTGGTTGTTTTATTTTTTTCTGGGGGGTGCATTTTGCCGATTTCTCGTGTTTTTAACGGCCTCACTGCAAACATTGGCAGCTCAGGAGTCACTCAGCACTGGGGTTTTGTTTCCAAGAGATCAGGTGGGGGTTTTTTTATCAATAGCTCCAAAATTAAAAATCCTTGTGGGTCGCTTTGTTGGGTTTTTAGCAAACAAACAAACAAAAAAGCCAAAAAAAAAACCCCAAACCAAAAGCTGTGTAACACACTGACCTCCAGAAGCAATAAAAGGACAGTGGGAGCTACAAGAGCTCAGGTGCTTGGGTTGGGAAAGCAGATCCCTGTTTTTCAAAGGTGACTTTTCCTTTTCTTCCCTTCCTGAAAAAGGGAATATTTATTCCCTGCACACCTCTGGTCTTCACTGCTTGGATCATGCTGTAATTCCTCCTCCCCTCCAGCTCCTCTAGTGCAGAAATTCTCCCTTAATTGGGGTTTGCAGCACTAAAGCCATGGTGAAAGCTTGATTATATATAAACAGGCGTGATTATTTGGGTTTAGAAGTGCCAAAAACTCGGCTGCCCTGGCAATAAGAGCTCTGCAGTCAGCGAAGCCAAGAGCTCCTGCAGATCCTGGGTCAGGATTTTCACCTTTCCCAGCACCTTCATCCCAACTCTTCCTCCGGTAAAGGAGGTGGGTGCTACTCCTTCAGCAGCTGGAAGATTTTCTTCCCTGCCTTGTGAATGAGCTCCTTGGCGTCCCAAAATGATGGGAGCCCCACTGGAATGTGTTTTTTTTTTGTTGTTGTTGTTGTTGTTGTGGGGGTGTTTTAAATGAAGAGATCTCTTTAAGATGGCTCTGTGGTTTTTTGTAAAATTGCACAGAACACTTCCTGAACTTTCTCCTCCAAGCCATTTTCCTTATTTAATTTGAGGAATGAATTGCAAAAAATCTCTGCTTTTATCAGGAATTCCGTTTCCAAGGGCTTTGTTTTGTATCTGTGTCAGCTTGATTTGGATGCACACGGCCTCCTTTTGTAGAGAAGCTGTTGCATTCCGCTGCGAAATAAATCCTGGGCTGCAACCTTTAGTGACAATTTGTAATGTCTGGTGTGCTGATGAATCCTTGAGAGCTCTGTGTAAAGCAGGAGCTCCAAACCTCAGAGATTTTTCTGGAATTCACGGGGTCAGAGCACCTTTGGGCGCTCACATTTTGGATTTCAGGTAAAAGCCACGCAGGATTTCCTCTGCTCCTCTCCCCATTTTTGTCAGTGAGAAATGGATGGGAAGGACGTGTTGCTGTGTGGAATGGTGAAGTTTAATTAATTCCTTTTGGAGTCAGGGGGCCTGGGATGGGTTTGGCAGAGACAGGAGATGCTGAGAGGATGAACTGGAACTCAGCTCCAGCTTCACAGTCACAAAGGAATGGATTTTCCTCCTCTTTTACAAACACGGTGTTTCCTCAGCTGGGTGACAAACAGAGGTGTTCCTCCCTTTCCCTTGTGCAGGATCTGCTCAATCCTCTTCTCAAGGTGCCATTCCCTCATCCAGAGTGACAGAGAGGGTGGGAAATTCGGGATAAATCCATCCCTGGGAGGGTGGGCAGCTTCCCAGACC
This sequence comes from Parus major, assembly GCF_001522545.3. Lineage (NCBI taxonomy): Eukaryota > Metazoa > Chordata > Aves > Passeriformes > Paridae > Parus > Parus major. The sequence continues at coordinate 3,768,821 of NC_031797.1, read as the reverse complement.
CCTGGAAGTGTCCAAGGCCAGGCTGGAGCCACCTGGGACAGTGGAAAATGTCACTTCAAGGTCCCTCCCAGCCCAAACCACGCTGGAATTCCACGATTCTGCAGCCACTTAAATATTCTTCCCCGTTTTATTTTGAATTTCCCCCGATCCCTGGGGCAGCAGTGGATGCTCTGTAACCCCTGAGTTTTTCTGGATGTGGTTCCCATGCCACAGATCCACGTGGAGAGAATCCCTGGAATCTCTTCCTGAGGAAACCAAGCTTTGTTTTTTCCCTTCAGGTTTCTCAGGTAGGTGTGTGTGTGTGTTGGGGAAAAGAGGAAAATCCTTGGAAAACATGGAAGAGCCTGTTTGGGCTCAGTTGCAAAAATAAACATAATCCAGGAATTCATTCCTGCTGGAAGCGTTGTTTTCCAGGCAGGAGGATGCACAAAGCCCTTCTGTTAAAGAATTAAATAATAAATAAATATTTATTATTTATTATTTATTATTTACTATTTATTTATACTATTTATTATTTATTATTAATTATCTATTATTTATTATTTATTATTTATTATTTATTATTTATTATTTATTATTTATTATTTATTTTTATTTTATTTTGTTATTTTTATTATTTATTATTTATTATTTATCATTTATCATTTATCACTTATCATTTATTATTATTTATAATTTATTATGTATTTTTATTTATTATTTATTATTTATTTTTTATTTTTTATTTTTTATTTTTTATTTTATTTTGTTATTTTTATTATTTATTATTTATCATTTATCATTTATCACTTATCACTTATCATTTATTATTATCTATAATTTATTATTTATTATTTATTATTATCTATTATTTATTATTTATCATTTATCACTTATCACTTATCATTTATTATAATTTATAATTTATAATTTATTATTTATTATTTATTATCTATTATTTATTATTTATCACTTATCACTTATCATTTATTATTATTTATAATTTATAATTTATTATTATTTATTATTTATTATTTATAATATATAATTTATAATTTATTATTTATTATTTATTATCTATTATTTATTATTTATTATTTATTATTTATTATCAATTGCCTGCCATGAAGCAAAACCAAGCTGGGATTCCCATTCCTATTCCCTGAGGATCTGGGAAAGGATCTGGGAGTCTCTGGATTGGAGCACCGCAGCTCTTTGTTGCTGGAATGTTCTTTTTTAGAGCAATGTAAATAATTATTTCTCACCAAAAGAGCTGGAAATCTTCTAAATTTAGCAGAGACTCGAATATTTGTGGATCATAAATATTTTGGATGAGGAATTTTGCTTGGCCCCCAGTGCAGGGGGATGGAGTTGTGGCTCCGGGCTGGGCACAACCTCTCTGATAATCTGAGATATAATAATAATAATAATAATATTAATATTAATTATATGGGTTTGGTGCTTCAACAATTGATGTTTTCAGGAGGGTTTTCCCATAAATACAGATGGGATTGTGTGGAAACACTTCCCAGGATGCCCCACATGGAAAGGAGGTGGATTGGGCTCCTCTTTTCCCGAGGAATGAGCAGAGCCAGAAAAATCTTTGATTGTGCTCGGAGTCGTTCGTGGCTCTTGGAGCAGCCATGAAA
>NC_031797.1:3763810-3766293 GCF_001522545.3 Parus major | reverse complement strand
CCCCAGGGCAGATGGGGAGCAGGGGAAGCCGGAGCATCGCTAGCACAGAGCCTGGGTGTCCCTCCAGAGGCTCCTGACAGGGCTGGGATAACAATTCCTGTCTCCTCTGATGTTTTATGGGTTTGAAATTGCGCTTAAAACGATAAAGGCAGCCCTGGGAGTCTTGGCAGGGCGGAGAGCAGCGAGAGATTGGGAATGTCTGCATCCCATTAATGGTGTCACTGACCCTTTTCCAGAGGCTCTGCCTGCTCCCAATCCCACTGTCACTTCTCCCTAGCCCAGAGCCCGGATAATTCACACAGACGTGGAAGTTTTTTAAACAGCAGTGGAAAAAAATTTCCATTTCTTTGATTCAGACAGAAGGAAGACACTCCCAGCAGCTCCCAGTTAGCCTGGTGCTGGTTTGGAGTGCTGCTGTGGGAGCCACATCAATTCCATTCCAAGAAATTCCCACTTCCACGGCTCCAATAAGGGCTGGAGCCGCCGAAACTCCGCAAAACTTTCGGGACATTTATCACAGCAGGATTATTGGAGCCAGACTACTGTCAGGATAAATAAAACATGTTCCCCAGTGCAGCTCTAATTATGATTTTTAGCCAGTTGTGTAATGTGCAGAACTTTATTTACAATAAATCTTCCAGTTGCTCGCACAAATGAATGGGATTTCATCGCCGGTGACTGAAGGAGCAGGAAAAGTGGATGTGGCTGGAGAGGGAGGGAGCAGGGCTGGCTGCTCTGACCTTCCAAGGAGGGCTCAGCTCCCCTGGATTCCACCTGGGAGCACAGAAATATCCCCCAGACATCTCCCCGCGAGCTTTAGTGCGGGGACAGCTGCGATTGCTGATCGGGGAGTGGGCACAGCAGCATCCCACGGCCTCCAGGACTTCCGTTTCTGGTCCCCAGCTCCTCTCTGAGCTCCTGGAAAAGGTGTTTGGCAGCTCTCTGTTGGATAGCTCAGCTCCAGGGAGGAGTTTCAGCTTTTATCCGTGGGGCAGGTGTGTTCCCTAGTGCTGAGGAGTGCAGAGAACGAACACAAAATGGGTTTTTGTGCTGGGAAACGGCTGCAGGTTGAGCTGTGCCACCCGAAATCGGCCTCAGATCTCGGGGAAAAGCGGCAGGAGGAAGAGGAGGGTGACAATTCCCACCCCTGGCAGTGCCCAAGGACAGGTTGGAGGGGGTTTGGAGCAGCCTGGGACACTGGAAGTGCCCCCCTGGACGATCTTTATCCAACCCACACCACCCTGGGGTCATCTGGAAACCAAAAAGCTGCCGGGGCAAAAGTTCCTATAAACTGGAGAGAGAAATCAAAGCTTCCTGGCTGGGTCCCTGAGGCTTTGCAGTTGCTCTTTCACACCCAGGCCCCTGTAATTAGCTAGAACTGGTTTATGTGGCTTCTTAAGGAATGAAAATCTGATTTTTTTGGGGGGTTTGTTTGTGCAGGCCGCCGGCCCAGGCTGTGCTGGCTGCCCCAGAGCCCAGCTGGAGCGAGGCTTTTGAAGTCTGCCTTTGTCCCCCAGCAGGAGCACCTGGAGCAGAATGGATCCTTTCATACATTTCATCTTTTTTCAGCTGCACCCAGAGGTATTTTCCATGGGGTGTTTGTGACCCAGGCTGTTAATCCTGCCCACTGAGCTTGAAATGCAAAGTTTAAAATTTATTTATTTATTTAGCTTTTAATGCAAAGGTTTAAATTTATTTATTTAGCTTTAAATACAAAGCTTTAAATTCATTTATTTATTTAGCTTTAAATGCAAAGGTTTAAATTTATTTATTTATTTATTTATTTATTTAGCTTTAAATGCAAAGCTTTAAATTTATTTATTTATTTATTTATTCATTTATTTAGCTTGAAATGCAAAGCTTTAAATTTATTTATTTAGCTTTAAATACAAAGGTTTAAATTCATTAATTTATTTATTTAGCTTGAAATGCAAAGCTTTAAAATCATTTATTTATTTAGCTTCAAATGCAATGCTTTAAATTTATTTATTTATTAATTTAGCTTGAAATGCAAAGCTTTAAATTTATTTATTTATTTATTTAGCTTGAAATGCAAAGCTTTAAATTAATTAATTAATTAATTAATTAATTAATTTAGCTTGAAATGCAAAGTTTTTTGGGTTTTTTGGGTTTTTTTGCCCTCCCCCTGCTGCTGCTGTGGCCTGGGGTGGTGTTTGATGCTCCTGAGGATGCTGTGGCTCCCTGGCAGGATCGGTGGTGGCTCCAGGAGAGCCCTCACAGCTGGATTCAGCAGGAATGTTGGAATTTCAGGGAGGTTTGGAAGGGAGGGGTTTGCCCTGGGGTGCAGGTAACGGTGCCTGGGCTGTTCCTTTTTGCAGGGTTTGGGGTTTGCACGTCAGGGGAGGCTGCCAGAAGCCTGGGCTCAGAGAAAATCCAAGTTTTCCCCATGGAAACGGGGCAGGATTAACCTCTGGATGGGCAGAGGAGCCCCCTGTGAGTGCTGCAGCTCCAGGGATGATCCC
>NC_031797.1:3759597-3761469 GCF_001522545.3 Parus major | reverse complement strand
GATGGGGCAGTTCAGGTGATGTGAGGCAGTTCAGGTGGGATGGGGCAGTTCAGGTGGGGCAGTTCAGGTGATGTGAGGCAGTTCAGGTGGGATGGGGCAGTTCAGGTGGGGCAGTTCAGGTGATGTGGGGCAGTTCAGGTGGGATGGAGCTCAGAGATGGCCCCAGATGTGCTCGAGGTGAGGCAGGAGACAGAAATGAGGATCCAGGGAAGGGCACAATTCCCTGGGGCAAGGATAAAGCCTGGCACCCACCAAAAGCTCTCCCTGCCCTCAGCAGCCCCCAGACCCACCCCAAACCTGGGCCCTGAGATGCCCCAGCAGCCCCAAATGTGGTGTCTGAGAGAAGTTTGTGCTGCAAACCTGGGTAAAACACGGGGATTTCAGGAAGCAGCTCCCTGTTCACACTGGAATTCAATCTGATAAAGCTGCACAGGGAAACAATGAGAATTAAGGGAGGTTTTTAAGGGAGGAAGCTGCAGCCCCCTCTCCTTTGCCTCCCAGGCCATCTGCATTCCTTCCCCGGGAACCAGGAGTGGAGATCCCATCTCAGGAGATCCAAAAAGGGGGGAATTTATCAAGCTCCATCTCAGGCACTTCATCTTGTGGTGCTGTAGGAGAGGCAGAGTGGCAGCTGGGGCTGGAGATGTTTGATATCAGCACCTTCGGGATGAAATCCAGGACAGCTCCGCCAATTATTTATCATTGTCTCGCTCCTCAAACAACGTGGATAATCAGTATCTCCCTGTTAAATCTGGATGATTGATGTGCTTTTAGCATGACAGGCCAAGCTTGCAGGTCGTGTGCTGCTCGTGTACACAGCCAGAGGGGATTTTAGGGAAAATGGTGTTTATTCCCGCTGGAAAACAGGGAAGGGGAAGGAGCAACATCTGCCAGGAGTGAGGGAGGAAAGGCTGGTCCTGCCAGGGTCTGGATGAGCTTTCCCGAGATGGTATCTCACGTTGGAAATGCTAAGTGCAAGCTGGCAGCCAGGATTTAGGCTGGGACGTGACTTTGTGGCTGATCCTGAGCCTGGAATGAGGATTCACCCATCCATCAGCAGGATCTGGGTGGGAAATGCTGAGAAAAAAGTGTTGGGGTGCCTGCTCTGGGGTCTGCTCGATGGGGTTGGCACTTCAGGGATGTTCTAAACACGGGGACAGTTCAGGAAGGAGTTGATTCCACACAGGCTGCACAAGTTTTCCACAAATCAAGCCCCGAGGAGTTTCAAACCTCCACCCTTCAAGTGATTTTAACAAAGAAATTGCAATTCCCCGTCTCCGAGTTAGGGGATTCTTTATTAATTAATGTTCTGCCTTCCACCGGTTAATCGATTCTCTCATGTTAATTAGTCCTCAGGCTCAACCTTTCTCTTCATCTGGGGTGCTGATCCTGATGAGGCTGTGGCTGGCACCGGCCATGGCACAGGGCACAGTGTGACACAGCAGGGGACAAGGTGACAACAGCAGGAGGTGACAACCGAGCAGGAGCCCCCCGAGGATGCCATGAAAGCCCAGCTGGTCCTTTTGTGCTTTGAAGTTTCACTGCTAAGGCAGGACCCTGTTCCCAACCCCCTGCTCATTATCTGTTGTTAATTAATGCTGGCTCTTGATGTGGCTGCTCCTGTGATCCCTGCTCTGCTTCACACCCCAGGCTCTGCTGTGTCCATCCTGCAGGACAGACCTGCGAGCCCAAAGCCTCATTTTCCTGCTGCAGGAATTGAAAAGAAATAAACCAAGGTGTGAAGAGGAACTCGGGGTGGTTTTATTTCAGTTACAGGTGATTTTTCCATGAAATCCTGATAAACCAAGTCCTGAGTTTCCCTCATTCCAGTGAGGTGGGAGCATGGCTAAAGTTGATTTTTCAGCAGGAGAC
>NC_031797.1:3732104-3758412 GCF_001522545.3 Parus major | reverse complement strand
GCCCCGGGCCCGCCCGCCGGAGGGTCGGGGCAGCGGCATCACGGCACGGCCGGAACGGGCCCGGCGGGGAGGGGGCTGCGCTGGGCTGGGCTGCGGCGGGGGCACCTCCGTGTCCCCTGTGAGGGGGCTGAGGAGGGTCCCGGTTCGTCACACCGGGACAGGCCCCGGCCCGGAGGGGGATCCCGGATGCTTTGCCGGTGTCTGAGGGGAGATCCCAATTGCATCACCCCGGGACAGGCCCGGCTCTGAGGGGGGATCCCGGTTCCATCACCTCTGGACAGGCCCCGGCTCTGGAGGGATCTCATTTCCTTCACCGGGGTCTGAGGGGGTGCTGGTTCCATCCCGCTGTCCGCGCGGGGCTCCTCATTCCGGGACAGTCCCGGCTCCGAGGGGAATCCCGCTCCCTTCAGCCTCGCCTGGAGGCTTCTCCCGCTCCTCATCCCGGCCCAGGCCGGGGCTGAGCTCGGCTCGCAGCTCCGAGCAGGTGTCGCGGTTTCCTCGCTGGAGTCTGCGCTGGGCTCCTGGTTCCCCAGCCCGGGGCAGCCGCAGCCTGGGGTCCCTCAGAGCCCCCCGGGGCATCCCCCGCTGCTCGGGCTGCGGGCACGGAGCAGCCGCGGGCGGCAGCTGCCGGACTCGCTGCCGCCGGTGTTGTTCCCGTTACACTCCGGTTGTCGTAGGTGCAAATTGCTGCACTTCCAAAGCCTCCCTTGGCTGGTGATGTCTCTGCAAAGCCCATCAGCAGAAATTCCCGGCATATCCAATGCGCTTTCCGGGCACGAGATGCCTTTTCTGGTCCAGATTCAGGAATGCCAGGGCTGTTCTGTTCCTGTCTCACCTGCTTGTGTCAGTGTTTTGTTTTTAACTGTTTCAAGAGAATTTACGAGCCTGCTTGTGGTGGAAGCTGTGCAAGAACTACAGAACACACAGTTGGATTTGCAGTGAAAGGTTCCCTTTTATTCCTGTGTGTCAGGAGAGGGTAAATATTTGTTTTGAATTGGTGGTGCTGTTGGATGTAAAGTAAAGGCACCTGCCTGGGAAGGTGTGAGGCTGGAGTTCTGCTCGTGCTCACCTGGATGTTGGATGCTCCTGCTGGACTTAGTTGGGACCAAAGTGAGGATAATTTAGAGGTGTTTGTAGTCACTGGAATCATCCTGTGTGGCTCAGTATCCTGGGATTTTGCCTTCAGTGGTCAGTCCTTGCTGCCACTCCAGAGCTGAGTGTTCCTGAGGGAGTTCTTGGAATCTGCAATTACAGGTTGTCCTTCAGTTAACTCACAGCTTGAGCTCTCACCTTCTGCAAGAGAAGTCAGAATCCAGATTCATTTCTCCTGAACCCCATTTCAGTTTCTCCCAAATCCAAGCGCTCCTAACCCAGTTTTTGCGCTTGGAAACCCATCACGCTTTCAAGAACCTGGTTTTGAGGAAAGAACCCAAGATGAATAACTTTTCTGAGCATTCTGGGTACTGAAGTGATGGAAACACTGACCAGAGAGCTGAGTAAAATGTCTCCTTTGTAGACTTTTTCTTTCAAATTCCATGATTTCATCAGGGTTTAACATGCAGCATGAAAGCAAAAAGGGGTTAAGCACAACTTTGCTGTTTGCTCTCATTTTCATTTGGCAAGCAGCACGTTGCTGTCAGTTTGAAAACGCCTTACTCAGTTGGTGGAAGCAGCCCAAAATTTCTGTTGCCTTTTCATTATTAGTAATTGTCTTTTTTGCAATGTTTACCATCTTGTCTGCTTTATTGTTGGTTACTGCTAAGAGCAGAGGCAGAAATTCTGAACTTCCTTTCTGTCATGGTCATCTTCCACCTATTTATGATGTTGGATCCATGTGGGATTTTTAAGTTCCGACCCAACCCCTCCTTTACTGCCCTGACCAAAATAAAGAAAAACAAAAAGAAAAAATCATGGAGAAAGAATAAACTTTGTTTTCCAAAGGGTTTCCCTGTTGAGTGGAGCAGCAGAGTCCTGTTTTTCAGCTGGCACAGTGGATTTTTGGCATTTCAGCTCTGCTGGGAGGCGCAGACCTTGCGCAGAGCGGAGGTGGGTGGTCGATGGAAGCTCTGGAGCTGCTTAATTGTCTTGTGAGTGGGACCTTGGTGTTCATAATCCAGAGCTTTCTGCCAGTCCCATAGTAACAAAGTGGGTGAGAAGAGGAGAGGGGGAGTTATTTTATTTTTTTTCACCGTGACATTGACTCCTGTTTTTTGTTTGTGGCTCTCCTCCTTTCCTTTTTTTTTTTTTCTTCTCCGAGGATTGGAATTTCAGCACTGCACTGATTTCTGGGCTTGTTTACCAGGGCTTGTCTCAATTTCTCAGCCCAGGGATGCTTTGATGCAGCTGTTTACTTATCCGAGGCTGTTGCTGCCCTTTCAAATTGTAATTAACCAAAAAATTAACGTGCAGATAGTGCTGAGCCCTTCAGTATGTGACTCTTAAAATGCTGTAAAATGTAGGATTTTTTAAAGACAATTTGTGACCTGCATTTTAAGAGTGGTTCTTGTAGGAGATTTTCTCAGGTTTCCAGGATTGGGTTTTTTTTTTAATATTCACTTAAAGTCACTTAATTTTGAGGGCTTTCAGCCAGAGCTGTGTTTGAGCTCCCTCTGATGGGCCTTGCAGTTTTATCTTGGAAAAAAAGACCCCCCCCCAAACTCCAAAAAGCTTCCAGTGGTGCTGTCTCCCAGCTCTGCCTGCCCTGGAACAAACCCAGGGAATTAAACCCAGGTTAATGGTGATCTTTGGAAACATTGTGCAAAATTTCATCACCCTTTGCTTGTGTATTTCTAGGTGTTATCCAAAGTTCTGCGTGGCTTTTGTTGAGTTCCTGGAAACCATGTGAAGTAAAAAGTCAGTGTTTATATTTTAAACCTGGCTAATTTTAATACAAAATCCTGTTGTAGTTTAGTTTTGTCAAGTGGAGTATGTTGTAATAGCATAGATTTGATTTTTATCTGAAATAAAATTGAAGCAAAACCCCACAGTTTGTGATGGAGTGTGTGTAAACCCACACACATCCCCTTGCCACAAAATTTATAATTAAAAATGAGACACTCAGTGGTTTTCTGGTTCTTGTTGGCTGTGGAAGAGATCAAAATGTCTCTTTGTACATTCCCAGCTCAGCGTTGGATGTAGATAATATGCAAAACAGTATTTAAAAGCTTAGTTAAATCAGGAATGCTAATCTGCTTTTAAAAATGAGAAACACTAATGATGATGATGATACAGAGCTTCAGTGCTTCCTGATGTCTTCAGCAGGTTTTTATTAATTAATGTGATACAAAAGAAATTCCCTATGACGTAAGAGTGGTTTTGAATGTCTTAGAGATATTAAAGAAATGCATCAAAATCAGGACTGAGCTCTCCTAGCACAGAGATTGCTGCTTCCAGCTGGCAGCTCAGGTTAAAAGTGAGTTTCTCTCCTAACACAAATGTGAATTTTTCAAGCTCTAGAGGGTATTTTTTTCTTCATTAACTTTTCCAAAGTTTGGACCCCGAGTTTGCACATTTCCAGACCAAGAAATGAGTGATTTGTGCTTCATCTGTGCTCCCCCTCTGGTGTGATGCATTTCATTTTCTGATGAATCCCAGCATCACTGAGGTTGGAAAAACCCATCCCCAGCTTGTCCCCACCGAGTGCCACCTCCAGGGCTGGGGACTCCAAACTCTCCAGGATCTGAACACCCTTTCCATGCAGAAATTCCTGCTGGTGTCCAGCCTGGGGACTCCAAACTCTCCAGGATCTGAGCACCCTTTCCATGCAGAAATTCCTGCTGGTGTCCAGCCTGGGGACTCCAAACTCTCCAGGATCTGAGCACCCTTTCCATGCAGAAATTCCTGCTGGTGTCCAGCCTGGGGACTCCAAACTCTCCAGGATCTGAGCACCCTTTCCATGCAGAAATTCCTGCTGGTGTCCAGCCTGGAAAACCTGAGGCCGTTTCCTCTTGTCCTTTGTGGAGCTTTGTGGCCATCCTGAAGCAGGAGCCCAAGCAAAGCAGGGAGTTTGGAACCCCCAGAGATGCTCCAGCTGCTGCCACCTCGGGCTGTGGCATCACAGGCTGGGTTTAATTCTTTGAAAGAATGTTTGTAATTGAGCAGGGTGAGAGGCAGAGGGGACCTGCCAGGGCACAAAGAATCTCTGTTCTTGTGCAACCCTTGGCTTCCCTCAGCCTGCCTGAGCTGTCCAAGGTAAACACGGAGCTCTGCTGTGCCATCCTGGGAAACTGCAGTGAGCAGGGCAAGGTTTCTTCTGGCAAACCCAGGCAGCTTTTGTTGGAATTTTTAATTATTTTTTTTTTTTTTTTAAGGAGACAATGACTTTTTTACTGATTGTCCCATCACTCCCACACAGCACAGCTGCTGCTGGACAAAGTCTGTCTGTGTGCAGTGGCCAAATCCCTGGGTGTTAATGATGTAGCAAAGCTGGGAAGGCTCTGGGAGCACGTGAGGCTGAATTGTACAACTGCTGCATTTTGGGTGTTTGGTTGTAATTCTCAGGGTGAACATGTGGGACTCAGCTCCGGCTGCTGCGCTTGGGTTTTATTTAGCATCAGCACTGGGTGGTAATTTGCATTTATAGAAGGTGCTCGTTTAGGAAGAGAATTTGTTCTCAAGGTGAGCTACAGTCGGTTTTTCCTGTTCTTTGGGGTTGATTTGGGGTTTTCCCCTTAAGCAGCAGAGGGGAGCTGAGCCTGTGGTCGCATTGAAGAGGGGGAGGTGTGGATGCTGATTCTCTTGGTTTACCAGACAGAAATTGAAATCTGTGGTGCTGTCTTTATCTGTGACTGTACAAGTGACAGAGATGCCAAAGCCCTCGGGGACAGGAAGGGCTGGTGCTGTGTTAATCTGAGCTCTGTCCTGGCCAGGGGCAAACAGGATCTCTACATGAGGAAATCACCACCCCACAAAACACAGCCACAGGAACTGTGCCTTAAAATAGTTCTCAGGGATATCTGGTATCGAAAAATGATTTTAGTAGCAGTGTGGCCTGAGGGTGAATTATCTTCAGGATCTATGAGATGGAACAGAAAAAGAGATGTTCCTCTCCCAGCACAAAGGAAAAGGAGGGGAAACCCCAGGGCCTGGAAAGCCCAGAGTGTGGTTGTGGTTGTGTCAGGACGTGGGCTTGGGAACCGTTTTTACCTGTTCTTGGGTTTCTCTATCAGATTAGTTCTTATCAATTTTTTTTTGTTGAGTAAACTGCATTTTTATTTTTCTAACTCTGTCAGAGTTAGAATGTTTCAATGTTCAATATTTATTGAAGTCTGCCGTCCATCAACCCCCTGCTCCTCTCACTAACACTTTGTTCTCCATTTTACTATCAATTTATCAATGCCATTGATTTTGGTTCAGAAGCACTTCCTGCACTTCAGGAATAACAAAGCCCTGACTCTGCTGAGGCAGCAGCACCAGGCAAATTTCAGTGAGAGTTTTCACTCCTGTGTCCAGCACCTTGTTCAGTCAGTGTGGCCACGTGTGGCTACAGCAGAATGGACCAGATTAAACCAAACCCACGAGTTTGGGGCTTTTGGGGAGGAGTTTAACCCAAATTTCCTGCACTGTGTGAATTTTCTGTAAGGAATTCCTCCCAGTGAGGGTGGGGAGGCCCTGGCACGGGTTCCTTGGATTGTTGTGGATTTCCCATCCCTGGAAATGTCCAAGCCCTGGGGCTTGGAGCAGTGTGGGATAGGGGAAGGTGTCCCTGCCTGTGGCACAGGGTGGAATTTGATAATTTTAGGGTCCTTCCAACCCAAACCACTCACATCCTGTGAAATTATCCAGTGTTATCGAGCACTTTCACTGTCGTATTAATCAAACACTAATTTGGCAAAAAACAGACATCCTCTCAAAAATGATCAATAAGGATTTAACCAAAATGTATTAAAGGCTAAATACTTATCTGTGTTCTCCATTTTCCATTTGTGATTGCAGAGGAACATTTTCTTGGGCGGTGGAAGGGCAGTTTGGTCCACGGCCCTGACAGCATTGATCACTCCCTAATGCTCTGTTCCACCCTGGCATCGGTATTTTTGTGCCTAATGCAGGATCTGGAACTCAAGCAGACTTCAAGGCACTTTTCAGCAAATGTAAGGCTGTATCTTGAGCAAAAAAAAAAGTAAAGAAATCTTTTCTGGGTTAAAACCATCCCTGGTTGTGCTGGCTGGAGCTCTACGCCGGTGTTTTTGTAGCTGTGCTGGAGGAGCTGTTGCTGAGGGGTTCCTCAGGGCTTGGGGTGAGGGAGTGAAAAGCAGCAAATTCAAAATCAGGTGGTTTTTTTTTTTTGGGAACAGGGTTCATTTTGTGCCAGTGACCGGCTGTGACCTCGCTGCTGCTTCACTTTATTTTTCCTTTGGTCTCAACTCACATTTTGTTAAACAAATGTGGTCCCAAAGGCTTTGGTGCCTCATCCGTGGGAGCATCCAAGGCCAGGCTGGACAGGGTTGGAGCAGCCTGGGATGGTTTGGGTGGCTCTGGATGATCCCTAATGTCCCTTCCCACCCAAACCATTCTGGAATTCTGTGAGCTGAAGGCGGCAGCTGGACCGAGTCTTTATTATCAGCATCTCTGGAGTTAATCTTTCAAATGTTGCTTTGATTTGTTTGAAAGGATTTGCATTTCGTGCTGTTGGAAGTGATATCCAGGAATGAGGATCCGTGAGGATTTCCAGCAGTGCTTGTGGAGCCAAGGGAGCATTGAACAGTCCCTCTTTATCATTTTATGTTTTCATGTTTTGGCCTGATCTCCTTGGGACTTTATAAATTATAAAGTTGTAACCAAGTGTTGATAACAACCTTGTTTTGCAAATTATTTCTCGGGAATTAAAAATTCTTCTCCTTGTACCAGAACAATCCTTTGCAATCAAACAACAACACCACACACCCACAAGAAACAGCTCTTAAATAATGAAGTGGAGGAGGCTGAAGTGCTGCAGCTTGAGGCTGCAGCAAGAATTCCACAGCCCTGGCTGAAAGTCTCTGCTTCACAGGCAGATTTCCTCCAAGTGTCTTTTCCTTCCTTTGCCTGGTCTATCACTTTTCCTGATGATTGGGAAAATCTCCTCTGTGCTCTCCCTGCTGAGCTGCTCACTGCTGGTTTTACTCTGGTTACTTATCACTCCAGAGCAGTAAGATGTGTTAACTGCATGCTGCAGCTCTGTCAGATGAATTTTCAATTAATTTTGGTACCCAGCTATTACTATTTATGTGAATATTATTTTCCTTGGATGGCCGAGGTCTCGGAGGGGAGGGAATTGGAGTTGATATCCCAAAATATATGAATTTCCAGGCAGATGGTGATAGCTCCCACCTCAGACAGAGGAGCAGTTGTTAGTGACAGGATGGGGCCTCTTGTTGGAGGAGCAGCTCCTGAAGCTGTGCAGGAGATTTTTCCAGCTCTGGAGCCTCAAAGTGGGATTTCAACATCTGTAAGCTGGATTAAAGGAATAAAAAAACCTCAGTGGGAGAAGGGCAGGCAGGGATTGATCGTTTCATACCCTGACTTCTCACTTTTTGATTCCTTGCAGAGTCTCATTGTAGATCGTATTCCTGGCAGCAAGAGGGATGGAGAATATCTGATTTAATATTTATTTAATATCTTAAATATTGCACAAGTTTCCAGCAGCCAGCTCAGATTCAAATGTCTGATTGACCTTCTCCTTGTAATTAGATTTGCCTCTGGTTCAGGGAGATGATTGTGCTGAATGAGCCTTTTGCATTCGAAGAATTTGGACTCTGATGATATTTTGGATATTTTTGATGCCTGAAGGCTTGGCTGATGCCACATTTTCAAGCCACAAACAATTTTCTGTAGTTTTTGGCCACTCTGAGGGCAGAGTGAGGTGCCCCTGAACCCCAAAGAGTGCAAACATGCCCTGCTTGGCTCCTAATTTACGAAACTTATAGGGTTACATAACTGAATTTTCATTCTTTAGCTAAAAATAAAAAATGGAACATAAAAGCTATTTTTATCGTACTTAATGAGGGCATCTCTGCTTTTATTTCAGCTTTTCTGAGGCATTTCAATAGGAGGAATGGGGATGGTTGAGGAACTTTTTATTGAAGCTGGGTGATTGTTTCCTGGCGTTCTCCATCAGATCCCTGCTCAGAAGGAATATTTGCTTTAAGGAAAGAAGGTCCCTTTTAACTCAGCCTTTTCTGTGATAAATTTATTTTAGGATGGTTTCTAGTAATTAGTGCTGTGTTGCACCTCAGCTGTGTGGGGTAGAGCAGTGTCTCTGCTTTTTGGGGTTGTTTTTTGGGGTTCCTTTCTGGGTTTGCTTTGTCTCCTGTTCTCACCCAGGTGCCCAAAGTTTGCTGCTAACAAATCAAAAACCATCCTTCCCTCCCAGTTCTCCACACAATTCATCCTTAGCTAATAACACAAAAATAAACAAGATTTGGAGAGCGTCGAGCTCCATCTAAATAGAACCAAAAGAATTCTTCGCCTTCTGGATCTCAAATAAGAAACCAGCTTCAAGCAGGAGCCCTCTCCTCTGCTTTTTATTGAATTATCAGCAGCATCCACGCCTGCCTCTCGCAGGGAAGGAGGGTGGCACTCTCTGAGCTGCCACGGGCTGGGGTTTGTTTTTCAAAGCTCTCAAATCAGGTTTGGTGCCTGTTGTAGCTTTGCTTGGCTCCCTGCCCGGTGATAGAGCACAACTCGGAAGAATAGTCACTATTTTAAGGCTCCAGTTTGCTGTATCCTGTTTTTGCTGCTCAGTTGTGACTGTGAAGTTTTAAACAGTAAACCTTTGTTCACCAGAAATAGCAAAGTGGTTTTAAACACAGAGTTGTAGCCTGTGCATTAAGTTTTATTCTTTATTATTATGGCCTTGTTTGTTTATTCAAATTTTTGCAAGGTGTGTTCCTAATGATTCTTTGCCCTTGACCCCCCCAGTGATTCATATTCATTTTGGGGAGGAAAATGCAGTTTTTCCTCTGTTTTCAGTGTTCAGAGACAAGAAAAGAAATAAACCAGAAATAAAGAATAAATAACAATCACAGTATTAAATGGTGTTGCTTCCTCTCTCCCCTTTCTGGTTCATTTTCTTTGGGTTCACGAGAAAAAAATGATTTATTGTTGTGAAAAAAAAAAGAAAAACTATTTATTTTCTTTAAAAAAAAAGGATTTGAGGGTTGTAAATAGTGTTGGGGTGTGAGATCTTTCCACTTTCACAGGAATTGGAGGAGGCAGCTGGGGGAGAGCTCCGAGCCTGGGTGATTTTTACAACCCCGTTTCCTCACGGTTTTATAGCTCAGGCAACCTGGGGAGCTGCTTGCAGCTCCTGAAGGAGAATCTAATGGGGCCTTGGAATTTGGAGATGACTCATAAGAGGACAAAACAATCCAGTTAAGTGATTTGAGGTCTTAAATAATCTCTTCAGCAGGAAGGTGAAGAAAACATGAACTCATGAGTAATAATTGGCTCTCTTGGAGTGCTAAAAGTGCAGCGCTGGGGCTTGGCCAGGGCTCAGCTGATTCCTGCCCGGGCTTTGCTGATCAATAACATCTCAGCTCTTATGAATGGAATTTATTTGACTGGACTGTAATGCTCTTAGCAGAGGATTATTTGGATTGCACTTCTGAGTTGGGATTCTTGGGGTGTCCTGTGCATGGCCAGGAGTTGGGCCTGATCCTGATGGATCCCTTCAAACTCAGTTCTGTGGTAAATTCATTTTAGCTTCATCCTGAAGGATCCTTTTGACCTCAGTGTATTCTGTAATAAATTTATTATACATTGACCCTGATGGGTCCCTTTTAACTCAGACTTTTCAGTGAGAATTGTATTTTAGGTTGTTTTACAGTGAGTGCTGTGTTGCACCTCTGCTGTGTCTCTGCTTTTCGGGGTTGTTTTTTGGGTTTGCTTTGTCTCCTGTTCTCCACGAGTCACCCAAATGCCCAAAGTTTGCTGATAACAAAGAAGAAGTGATCCTTGCCTCCCAATTTCTGCTTCCTGCACATGCAGCCTGCACAAATGAGTGTTTTTGGTCCCAAATCCAAAGGATGGGAATGGCTTCCTCAGGTTATCACAGACTGGAGATAAGAACTTAACTCCATCACCTCCTTCCCCTCTGTCAGAGCACAGAATTTGCAGTTCTGCCTTAATTTTGGAGAGGTTTTTCAGCAGCTGCAGGGGCCTCCTGCAGGTGTTACAGTCTTTGAGACCTCAGGATTTTCATGGGAAGCCACTGGAAGTGCAGGATTGAAGCAGTGCTATCAGGTAACCTTAAAAATAATCAGATTTAGAAAGCCTCAAGTCAGCTGCCTCACTGCACCCTTCCCTGTGCCTGGCAGTTTTCATTACTCTCATGATGAAAACACCTTTTTCTGAATCCCAGTTTGTTTTTCCATGGAGCTCCTGTTTCATTCCAGGAGATGGAAGAGGAGGATTTTGCTTTCCTTTTGCTCTGTGCTGAGCTGGGACAATCCCAGGCAGCAGCACAACCCTTTGCTCCTGGTCCTTGAAGGTGTCACCTCTCAGTTTGTTGTGAAGTTTGAAAGTTTTGGAGGTGGTTTTGTGCATTGGGGTGAAAATGAAAATCCCTGAAAATCAAGGCTGGCCCTGAGGAGGGAGTTGCTTGGGAAGTGGCTCAGTGGCAGAAACAAAACTGCTGCTCTTTTGTGGCTGCTAAATTCCAAGATATTACAACAGCTTCCTTCCCTTAAAAAAAAAAACAACAAAAAAACAACAAAAATGCTTTTTTTTGGCCTTTTCCTGCATTTTTGTTCTTCCTGGCTGCATTTGCTTGGCCTGAGAGCTGTGTTTGTGTCCTGACACGGCGATGGGATAATGGAACAAATCCTTAAAAGTGACTGGAGTGACAGTTGTGGTGCTGGAGGAGTAAACAATGATGTAGCAGTTCCACGAGCCTGGGGTCATGTCCAGTTCATCCCATATGTCTGCAGTTTTTTGGGGTAATTTTCACTTCGTTTCTAGTAGACATTTGGCTTCCTGTTTTGGCTTTGCTTGTCCCATTCCCTGCAAAATCCATCGCTCCAGGACACCGAGATCCTTGGGAGGCCAGCAAGGATTGGCACAGGCAACAAGGGAAACTTGTGCTGGGCTTGTCCTCACTCCTCTGTCCAGAGCCAGCCTTCAAATCTTCACTTTTATGACACTAAAAACACCCTGAAAATTTTTTTTTTAAAAAAAACCCCAAACCGTTGCAAAACATTTTGTTCCAAGCTGCTGCTGGAATCTCTGAAGTCCCAAGCGAGGCAGGCAGAGCAGCTGCTCTCACTGTGGATTATCCCTTTCCTCTCAACTTCAGCCTTCATTTCCTTTCCCCTCCTTCCTGGGAGGAACAGCTGCGCCTTTGGAGCCTCTGCTGCTCTTGGAGCACGGCTGGAAACTGCAGGAAATCGGTGACTTTAGAAATCTGCCTCTTCCTGAGTGTGACAGCCCAGTCAGAGAGAGGCAGAGGCTCCTCTGCTCCTTATCCTGATAAATGAGGCTGGGGAGAGTGAAGGAGCTGCCTCTGGATCCCATCCCCTCTTCCTCGTGCTCATGAAATGTTGATTATTCCCAAATAATTCAAAAATTCCCAGTTTTCCAAATAATTCCCAAAATATTCAATAAAAAATAATAATAATCAAATATAATAATGACAATAATTCCCAAAGAGAGCAGTGGTGTCACTCTCAGGGTGTTGATTGGGATTTCAGAGCCCCCTTGTTAATCCCTCAGCTGACAGCAGCCTGCTCACCTCGCTGCAATTTCAGATATTTTTAATCTCCCTCTGTCTCAAGCCCTTTCCTAGAGGATCAGGGTGTTTTGTCACAGAATTTGAGCTGTGGTTTGCTGTTATCACACCTTTTTCTTTCTCTGAGGTGCTCCAAAAGATCATTTCAGACATGTGGCTTTGTACCATAAAATTTATTTCCCTCATTTATCAGGGCATTGAAGGTAAACTCCATTATTTACATGTTACAGGTGCCTGCTGAGGTGAAAATATTGCTGTTGTTAGATTTCATAATATTGATTTTTAATTACATGGGAAATGAAAATAAAAAGCCAAACTTGAAATCCATCTCTTCAGGCACCTATTGAACTATCTGATAACAGCATGGGTGAATTTATATCAGTAACATGTAAATAATGAAACTATTTGTAATTATTTGCAATAAATTACACAAAACATGATAAAATCATAAAAACAATCAGTATTCACCCAAGCTCTAAAAGCATTATAGAGATTAAAAAGTCCAAAAGTCTTCCCAGCCTTCATTTATTTCTGGGAGCAGCAGGATATTTTAATTCATTTATCCTCCTTCCCCCAGTGGGATCCAGAGGTGGTGGTGGCTGACAGGCTCTGGAATATCTGGAATATCTTCATTTATCCCTGGATTGCTCCAGGCTTGGGGCACCACTCAAACTTTGGAGTTCCAGAACAACCTTTCCAAAATTCCTCTGCTGGGATTATTCCCATTTGCCAGGAGGATCCCTGAGGTGGGAACAGTTTGGGATCTAAAACCAAATCCTCTGCCCCTGGAACTTGTTCTGTGCTCAGAACTTTGTGTCTGCTCATTATTGATTTTAATTTTCAGGTTGGGGATGTGGAGAGGCACCGGCAGCTGCTGGAATTAATAAAATTGTGGCCAACACAGAAATTCCCTTTTCCTTGGTTTATCAGGATTTTCCTTTATTCATTTGTGATTTCTCCCTCATTGAATTAAAGAAGTCCCAGGCAGTTTTCAGGGTGAGTGGGTTCAGAAACGAGCAGTTATTTGAATGTGTATTAATTGTAGCAATTCTTTGAGTACCAAGTGTTGAGTTTTTAAAATTCAGATTTTAATTCCAACGAATTTTGGACTATTAACAGAAAAGGCTTCCCTTGAGGAGCCAAAGTCTGGGTGTTGGGAGAGTTGTTGGCACCTTAAGGAAATTTTAAACAATTAAAAGAAATTTTAAACCCAAAGTCTGGGTGTTGGGAGAGTTGTTGGCACCTTAAGGAAATTTTAAACAATTAAAAGAAATTTTAAACCCAAAGTCTGGGTGTTGGGAGAGTTGTTGGCACCTTAAGGAAATTTTAAACAATTAAAAATGGGTTAAATTAATTAATTAAAGGGTTAATGAGGTGATTTGTAGCTTGTGGCAGCTCTGCCACTAAATCTAAACTGGAATCATTAAATTGCTGTTAAGGTCTCTTTCTTTTAAAGCTTTTATTTGCTTTTCTTATCAACACGAGGATTGTGAATGGGGAGAAATCTCCCTTTGAAGGCTCCAGTCCCGCTGGGATGGCAGCAGGAGCTGCAGCGTTTGTTTGACTTGCTGTTTAATTCCAACTGCTGAGAGAAGCCAGAGCACGACTTTGGGAGCCTCTTTTCCTGCCCAGGCACTGGGAAGTTCCTCACATCCAAAATCCCAAATCCTGCAGCAGCTCCAGGTGAAGAATTCCTGGGGAATTTCATCCTTGTCCAAGCAAACCCTGCTCAGCACAACGGGATTTCCCTATAATGCAGCCTCTAAAACTCCCACTAAATCCTGCCAGCAGAACTGAAGTCCCAATTAAGCTTTAATAATACTTTTCTAATTTTAATCCACGCCGGTTTTGCTGCTTATTAGGCTGAGGTGCTAAAGAGGAAGGGTTTTTGTAAAGGGAAAAAAATGAAATGATGAGAAAGCTCAGTGTGGAAACTGCAAGGCGGTGAAAAAAGCCGTTATCACCAAATCTTTGCTTCCTGTAGTCATCAGATATCTGGGGTTTTATCAAACGGACACTCCACCCTTTTATTATCGTTCTGGCAGTCCAGATTTCATCTGTTAAAAAAGGCATTTTAAGAAAAACCTTTACACTGGGTTTGGGTTGATCTACAGCACCAAAATTGCCAAACTTCCAATAAGTTCTGCCCACAAATTTGTAATTTACTCAGAATTTTTCAGGGAAGAATTTCAATAACTTAAAGTATTTAATTCTTAATAAATGCTTCATTTAATTCCCATCTGCATATTACAAAACTGTATTTGTATTTAGGGTTTTGTTTCTGTCTATTTTTTTAATTGTAGAACTTGAATCTCTCCCTACCAACACAGCTGTATGTCCAGCAAACAGTAACCCAAATGGAAAAATTGATGTATTTCATATAAATTTTCACATAAATGATAGGATTTTTTGTGATTAAATTGGATTTTAAAGAAAAAAAATATGAAGATTTAAAGTTGAGTAAAAGAAAGGCTGGTGGAAGGAAAATTACAGATTCCATTTGGATGTGGCGTTTGGGGAACATTTGTTCAGAACAAGAAAACCAAGCAGAAATAAAGTGGTTTAACAAGCAAAAGCTGTTTCCTTACCAAAAGCTTTCTTGGGAAAGAACTGGGCTATTTAGCAATATTTTCAGCTGTCAGGGAGCTGCTCTTGGCCACATCACAGAGAAATGGAAAAGCTGCAATGTAGAGTCACCGAGTTCTCGTGGTTCATGAAATTAATAAATCTGGTGAGCACTTAGTAATTCCTTATCATCCTTCCCTGTCTAAATTCATCCAGAATCCAAATTGCACTAATTGAATCCAGCCCCAGGAGATAACCCTGGGGCTGCCCTGAGACTTGTTAACATTTCCAGAGTAATCAGAATTTTTTTTTCTATTAAGAAAAGGCTTTTCCTTTTTGTTGTTTTCTTTTAAAATCCAACCCCTCTCCAAACCTCATCCCCAGTTGTGCCATGTACCTGCTCCACCTCGCAGGGTGGATGGAGAGGAAAATGAAATTTCATTTTAGTCACAGCATCTGTTGTTTTCTTAAAGGGTGGGGAGGCCTTGGCACGGATTGCCCAGAGAAAATTGTGGATTTCCCATCCCTGGAAGTGTCCAAGGCCAGCTTGGAGCAGCCTGGGATGGTGGAAGGTGTGGGGTGGAATTAAATAATATTTAAGGTTCTTTTTGTCTTGGTTTAGGGCAAATTTGGGAGAGAACCTTTAAATGGGGTTCCTAAACTTTTATTCTGGATTTTGCTCCTGCTTCCCACTGTGCACTGAGCTATCTCAGAGAAATTTGCAGCTTTTTTAAAATTTTTTTTCTGCTGAGGAGGAAAAAAACCAGAGCTGATCTCACTCCTGATTTCCTTCTGGAATGACAGCAAAGTCCTAAGATTCAAACAAACTTTATTTCCCAACAAAAAAGCCGGAGCTCGGAGTCGCTCAGGACACAAATCCTGCTCTGTTTACACTCGATCTCCGCAGATTGCAAGTGGCAGTTGTTGATGGGCTCCAATAAATGCGGAGTCTGGGGGCCACTCTCTGCTGCAAGGCAGGAGCTGAGCAGAGCAGGCAGCCCAGCTCTCCCCGGTGTGCTGATGGATGAGAGCAGCGAGCAGAAATCTCTCCTCTTCCTTTTGGCACCGATCTCCAGCAGCGTTTATCCTCGCTGAAATCATCCCTGCGGCCAAACCAGTGAACAGCCCGGGCTCCCCAGCTCTTGGGTCGCCTCATTTCCATGGAGGTGAAGCAGAAAGACAAATGTTCCTGACCTCCCTGTCCTGTGCTGCTTTGGAGGTGGGAATATCCTGAGGAAAAAAATCAAAATCCTTAAAAAAACACAAAGCCACCCCCTCCTCCCTTGGAGGTTCTTGAAAGGAAACCAACACCTGTTGGAGTAGTTATTTCAATGTTTGGCCCAAATCCCAAACAAAGCTTTTTTTCTTCCCCTTTTTTTTTTGTTGTTTTTTTTTGTTTTTAACAACAAAAACATATGCAGGGACCAAGGAAAAAGCACAGCTAGTTCTGATATTGTGCTTTTTGTGCTCTGAGTTGGAGGGGCTGTGACTCATTGAGTGATACCAGCACAGGGTTTCTCTAATTCCATGTCTTGCTTCAGGAATTGTGTGGCAAAATCTTGCACGAGAGAAGCGAAGGGGCCCTTCCTGCTCCTTCCATGGGATCTTTCCGAGCCATTTGTCAGGGAAAACTGGGAATATTTTATAAATCTTCTTCCTGAGAGAGATCTGTCTTTCTTCCACTTTGTGGATGGTGTCTTGCCCTAAGAGCTGAGAGCATCCTGGCAAGGGCTGGACACGAGCTCGGAGCTGTTTCCCACCTCAGTGATCCTGGGATTCTGTGCTCTCTGGAGAGGTTGGATCTCCACCAGTCATCTCCTAAACCAGGGATTCCTTTGGTCCCTCAGCTCAACACAGAGATTTTAGCTGTCTGTGCAGTTGGAAATTGGTGGCTTCTGGGGGAAATTCTGTGAATAAAAGGTATTTGAGTTCTCTGTGAGTTGTTTGAATGTCAGGAAAATGTGTGAGCTGTCCTCAGGGTGAGTTATATTCAGGGACTATTTTAATAGAAAATTCCTCCCTGGGAGGGTGGGGAGACCCTGGAATGGAATTCCCAGAGCAGCTGGGCTGCCCCTGGAGCCCTGGAGCAGCCTGGGATGGTGGGAGGTGTCCCTGCCATGGCAGGGGATGGATGAGATGATCCCTAAGGTCACTTCCAACCCAGATCATTCTGGAATTCTCTGATCCTCCATGGATACTTCCCAGAGTGTTGCCATGGAATAAACACGAGGCTGGGCCTTTTTTCTGCATCCTGTCTGGGTGCTGGCAGTGTGGTGTGAGCACTCTGAGCATCCCTGAACATCCCTGAGCATTCCTGAACATTCCTGAATATCTCTGAGCATTCCTGAACATCCCTGTGCATCCCTGAGCATCCCTGAGCATTCCTGAGCATTCCTGAACATCCCCGGGCATCTCTGAACATCCCTGTGCATCCCTGAGCATCTCTGAGCATCTCTGAGCATTCCTGAACATCTCTGAGCATTCCTGAGCATCTCTGAGCATTTCTGAACATCCTTGTGCATCCCCGAACATCCCTGTGCATTCCTGAACATCCCTGATCATCCCTGAGCATCCCTGAACATCCCTGAACATCCCTGTGCATCCCTGAACATCCCTGAACATCCCTGAGCATTCCTGAGCATCTCTGAGCATTCCTGAACATCCCTGAGCATTCCTGAACATCCCTGAACATCCCTGAACATCCCTGAACATTCCTGAACATCCCTGAACATCCCTGAGCTAGAAATCCTGGCTCTGCCTTTTCCTTGTAAATCTCTCCCTGCCCTTTCTCACAAGAAACTTGTGGAGAAGGTTGGCCCTCCTTTGTAACCATTTCCATTCTCAGTGATCACAGTGTCAAACTGTGCTGGTTAAAACAGTTGAAATTCTATTTTCCTCCTCCTTTTCTTTCAGCTACAGCTGCAGAAAACCCAATATTTGCAACTGGGGCAGAGTCGTGGCCAGTACTATGGGGGGTCACTGCCAAATGTGAATCAGATTGGGAACAGTGCCATGGATCTCCCCTTCCAGGTGAGTTCTGAGGGTTTTTCCTTGGATTTGGTGATGAATTCTGTGCTTGGATGCTGCTGTGTCCTCCCAGGCACCTGCTGGTCCCAAAATCAGCACCAAAAAAACTTGGGATGGGGTTGGGATTGTAGTAGATTTTAGTTCTGTCTCTGTTTGTGAGGCTTTGGGGTCAGGAATACTCTGAGAGATGCAGTTCCTAATGAAATCCAGGAATTCCAAATTGGGAGGGAATAAAGGTGATGCTGGGAGCTGAGGGGTGCAGGAATTGGTGTGCATGTTCTGTGGGAGGAATTCTGGGAGAGGAGAAGAGCAGTGGGGACACAAAGTGGTATCAGAATAATCACTTTGTTTTGGGCTGGCTGGAAAGGAAATGTCAGAATGTCCTGGCTGGGTTTTGTGACACTCCAGGGATGATGCACTTAAACAGAAAATCAAGAGTTGCAGGTGAATATTTTGAATTGTTTTGAAGCATATTTGGACAGAGGATGTTGTCCAAGGACAGGATTAGCTGGTGGATCATTTGTGGACTTCTGATTCCCACATTTAGTTGATTTAGAGCTCTCAAAATAATGAACATTTCTGCATTGGTTTTCCTTATTTGAGCAGTCACAGTTAGAGCTGAGCTCACGAGGATGTGGTGGGAAGGAAATTTTGCAGTTTGTGGTTTTCTGATGAAGGCTGCTTAATAAAGATGGAGAAACTCTTGCTGACCTCCTCTAACTGCTTCTTGAAATAGGTGCAGACAGCTGAATTTGGGCAGGTTAAAAGCTTGAATCTTGTGCAAGAGGAGAGGCAAAAGTCTTATTTTAATCTTGAATTCTTGGGGGAATACAGAGCAGAGGTTTGTAGTAGACTGAAGTCCTGTGTTACTCCACAGTGTCTGCTCTGTTCAAGTTTTTCCCTTTAGCTTTTTGTTAAGGAGGTTAAGAATTCCTTTTTAACAACAATATATCAGCGTTTCTGTGCTTGATGGCCATCACTGGTGGTTTTTACCTGGACTATTTTAATCTGGACTGCTGAAAAAGGAATTTTCAAAAATTTATGAATGACTGGAGGAAGAGATGGAAACAAGCTATCCTTAAACCCTGGGGGTTTCTATATTTTTTCACACACACACACACACTAAAAAAAACACAAAACACCCAAAATTGATGTTGTTCCAGATAACAAATGGTGACAAGCAACAAAACAACCCCATGTGTTTGTAGCAGTGGGGAAAAGCTTTCCAGGTTTTTCCAATTTTAAGCTCAAAGCACGACTGCAAACGACTCTGGGCCCGTGTGAAGGCAGAGCCTGGGTGGTTGTGCCTGCTGAGAGCGTTGGTGTCTGAGCATCTTCTGCTTCTTTGATTTGCAGCACAACGGAGCTCTGGCTGAAGCCTTTGGAGCAGTTCCTGTCTCTTTGGTAAACAAGTTTTTAGGTTTGTGCAAATACGTATTTAGGACTGGTCCTGTTTGCCCAGGTGGATACGTATTTCTGCACACCTGCTCTGCCGTGCACAGGATTTATTTGAGTCACCCCCAGCTCCACAGGACTGCAGGGCTGGCACACAAATCCAGGTTCTGCCGTGCATCCCAGTCTGGAACATGCAAATAATTCCTGTGCAGGCTCCCTGGACTTGCTGTCATGTGGTTATTTCTGAGTTTTTGGGGGTTTATTTGGTGCAGACAGTGGATTATTCAGTCTTGGCCTGTGGTTTCAGCAATCTCTGAGCATGTGCACTCAGCCTGCATGTTTAAATCCATGGGGAAGGGCAGAATGAATTCCCAAATCCTGCTTGGCACCAGGAGGCACCAGAATATCAAGCAGCAGTAGGTACCACTCCTCCTTCCCCCTCATCCACCTCACCTGGGTTTATTTCCTGATAAATCCTAAAAGGACACTTGGAGAGCACCGAGCTTTTTCCTTCCTGTCTGTATTGAGCTGATTTTTAACGGGTTGGGGGTTTTGGGTCTGGTCTCAAACCCTTGAATGTTTTTCAGGGGAGTGAAGCCCTTTTAGTTCCTCATTTTCCCAAATAAAATCAATGCTCAAATCTATTATTTTTTTTTAATCCATTTTTTTTCCCTATAGTTAAATATCTCATGCCATGCAGAGATGGGGAATTTTAATCCAGGAACACTTTCCTGGTGTTTGGCCCTAAATAAATTTTATAGGAAGGTTGCTGAGAGAAGCCAGACCTGTTGGAGGTGTTACCCATTTCCTCAGGTGTTTTCTGTTTCCCTGAATTCAGGATTCTTTTAGGATCTTGGTTCCTGGAAAGCCAGGGAACAGCTCTGCCCCCAAATAAATCCCTCTTTCTATAAACTGTACCCCTGAGCTGGGACACATTCCACATTTATTTATGCCACTGCTGCACTCAAATGAGATTTTTATTGTGTTTTCAATAAGGAAATCATACAAAAAAAAAAAGGTAAAAACCTAAGAAATAGCGGTTTTTACCTTGAACTTTTTGTCTTTATAGTTTTGTGCTTCGGCCTCCTGTTAAATTCCAGGTGAGCTCTGCAGTCCCTGTGCTCCAGGCTGGCTGCTCCTTTTTTAGCACCACTGACATAGGAAATTGCTTTTCCTGTTGACCTTCCAAGCACGTATTTGCAAATTTTGCTGCCTTTTGGGCTGTAACAACAGAAAAAAAGGAGGAGTTTGAAACCTTTTGTTGCTTTGGAATGATGAATATTCCCACTTCTGTGTGGGGATTGTTGTTCAGTGTTTGCAGCAGAGATTAAAGCACCGTGTTTGAATTAAAAAACCCTTAAAAATTGAGATTCTGTTTGAGATTTCTCAGCCAAGTGAGGAAGTGAAGCACAAACCCCATGATCTGAAGTGCTGAGAGTCCTGTAAAAAGTCACTGAGCTCCTTTCTAGTCCCCTGTTGCCTTAAATATTCTGCTGCATATAAAATGTTGGCCCTGAAATGAGAAAATAAACACCACAGCCCCTCTGCAGCTCTGTTAACACAGCCTGTGTGTGCAGAGAGGGTGAGGAGCCCAATATTTGCTGAAGAGAAAAAGAGTTTAAAATAGTAGAAAGGCTCTTTAAAAAGTTCATACAAACAAAGCCTTTCAAAATAAATGCAAAGCTTTATAGAAATAATCTTTTCAACAGCCAAAGCTGACACTTGCAAAGAAAAAAAGAGAGAAAAAAAGGCTGAATGTGGAAGCCAGATGGTTTCATGGCTTGGCAGACAGGACAGTGCATTTGCCACGTGCAGCACCTGAATGGAGGAGGAAATTTTGGATTTCCAAACAGATGGTGTTGAGGGACTCAGCAAAGCTGTTCACATTGGCAGGGAGTGCAAGGCTGGGGAGGTTTTTTTTCTCCCTGGAGACCCATAAATTGCTGGTGGAGTAGGAGCAGAGATTGACCCCTCGGTACTTCCTTTGTCCCTCCCCCAGGTATAGACTGGGAAGGGCTGTGGAAAATGTGAAAGTTTTCCAGTTTAGCCTGGGAATTCATCTTCCCTGTCCTTCCCCTGCCATCCTCCTGCTCTGAAATCATCTGCTCAGGAACGGCTCAGGATGTCAGTGCTGATAAGAGTCCAGGTGGGACCATCCCACCTCGGGTCCCTGAAGGAGCCGAAAATCACTTCAAAGCCATCAGACAGAGGAGGAAGGAAACTGCTTTTCTTTTTCTTTTCATTCTCTCAGTGTCCCCTTTAAATAAATGTGCTGCAAGGAGGGGTGAGAGGCCAGCCCTGTGAGCAGGCAGCGTGTCCTGGGGAATGCTGAGCTCAGCGTGCAGCTCCTCCCTGCATCTCCTGCCCTGGGATCGGGCTCTGGATGTCGGCATGTTCCTCCGGGATGCGCCCTGCATGCTGCACCAAGGGCATGTGGACAGCAGCTGGCAGCTCCTGTCGGCTTCAGGGGTGCCAGGGTGTGAGGGCAGTGCTGGGCCAGGCCAGGGCAGCTCCAGCATGGCCCCTTCTGCAGGAGGCAGCTTTCCCAAAAACCTGGCAGAGGAAAAACAAAATGACACAACATCCACGTCTTGTTTTGAGTCTGATTCCTTCGAATGACCCAGCCTGGCACAGGAGGAGGAGGAGGAGGAGGAGGCTCAGGGCAGGCTGGGGGTGTTTCCCTGTGGATAATCCCCGTGTCTCTCCCAGACCCCGTTCCAGTCGTCGGCGCTGGACACGAGCAGGACCACGCGGCACCACGGGCTGGTGGACAGAGTGTACCGGGACCGGAACCGCCTGGGCTCGCCCCACCGCCGCCCGCTCTCCGTGGACAAACACGGCCGGCAGATATCCTTGGCAGCAGGGCTGGGCCATCCCCTCCCTGCCTGCACTGGGCTCTTCCCTCCTCGCTTCCCAAACCCTGACCTAATCCATAAATTCCTGCTGTAGAGCCAGTTTCCTCAGCTTTCCTGGGGATAATGATCCAGCTGTGGGGTGCTTGGATGGATTGGGGACACAGGACAGAGGAGCCCTGGGAATTTGGTGGCATTCTCTGATGGGGTGGTTGCCATCATCAGCAGGGCTGGTGTGAGGCATTTGGCTCTGTCCCTTCCTGTCTAAACTGGATTTGATGGATGGAGCAGTGGGTCAGGAATTGGCTGGATGGATGGATGTGTCCAGGCTTGTGGTCAAGTGACAAGTGGCATCCTCAGAGCTGGTCTGGGGACATCTGAGGGTGACATGGACAGTGGGATTGGGTGCACTGTCACTGCCAGCTCTGGATCCTCTCGTTCCCACCCAAAGCACTCCATGATTCCCTGAAAGGTCAGGGCTGTCTTTGGGAAATGGGAGTTTCCCTTCAGAGCTGAGCAAACCCAACCCAGGATTCTCCTTTGCAGCTCCTCGTGCATTTCAGTGCAGGTTGATTCATCCTTTTGGCATTTGGGGATGGGAATGAGCTGAGCATTTCTGACAGGTTTAAAATCAGCTGGGATTGATGGGGCTGGAGGGGATGTGTGACACGAGGCTGAAGGCACCAGCACTTAAATCCACGGAAAAGGAGGATTTTGACCGCTCCAACATTACAACAATCCAGATAATACTTTGGGTTGAGATCCTTTTACAATTCCCCCATAGAGAATCTTTGAGTTTAGTGGATCTGACACAATAATTGGAATTATTCTTGGGAAAAGATTTGCTGTTGGAGTGGCAGTTGTTGCTGCCTTAACCCTGGCTCACGTGGACAGCTGCCCCTATGGCACCGTGTACCTGTCACCGCCGTCGGACACGAGCTGGAGAAGGTGGGTACCACCATCCCGAGGGGTTTGGGTGTTCTCTGACACTGCAGCAGCCTGCAGTTGTGCCTTTTGGAATTCACAAAGGCAGTTTTTAATTCAGTCCTGCTCATTTTACATGAGCTTTAAAATGTACATGTCTGCAAGCGATACCTTAATTTAATGGTACCTTTTTAAGGGTAAATCCTTTAAGTTTAATCTTTAAAAATCTTCTAAAATCATGAAAAATCCAGAAGTTCTCAGGCACAGCCTGATATTTCTCTTAGATATTTCTTGGATATTGACTTGGATATTTCTCTGAGTGCAGAAACTGGGCTGGGAATGCTTCAGTTGGAGGAACACAGAGTTACACTTTTTGAGAGTGGCCACACTCGCAGAGTTCATCCTGAGATGTGGTGGCCGTGAAATTTCCCATCTGCACAACATCCTGAACCATTCCTTTTCCTCCTCCCAGCCAGGAATGTTTGGTTTTCAACCACCACAATAACCAAAGTATGATTAAACAGTTTAAAAATGGCATTATTTGATCACATTTAATCTGAACAAAGCAGATAAAACTCTCTTCTAACAAGGGCAACCAATTTATCCTGTGTTCCTCTCAATCCCATTATTGAAACAATTGCTCTTCAAACTTGAACTAATTTGTTCTGCAAATTGATTGTTTCACAAGGAAATCCTGCCTGCTTTCTGCCACACAGAGATTTTTGGGTTTTAATGCTCAATATTGAGGTTTTACAGGGTTGTTGCTTTTGTCTGAGAGGAAAATTCTTTTATTTAGTGAAGCTGACAAGAAAAATATTGTGGGTTTTGCTTTCTGTCAGGACAAATTCTGATTCTGCCTTGCACCAGAGCACCATGACTCCAGCTCAGCAGGAATCCTTTTCAGGAGGCTCGCAGGACATGCAGCAGAAAAGAGGTGAGCAGGAAAAAATAAAGGATAAAAAGGTTTATAACAATGGAATCCTCACAGATTGGGCTGCAGGTGTTTGTAGAATTCAGGAGTGACACAACAGTTGGATCACATTCACCCTTCTGGGTGCTGAAATCCAAGGAAAACGACACAAAACAAATGGAAAACGTTTTTCTGAGCCCCAAATTTTGTCATTTTTGCGCTGGGCAGGATCCTCTGGGCTGGTGGGACTTTGGTGCTGAGTTCTCAGCACTCCCAGAGCTCTGGAGGAACTCCTGGAGCAGTGTGGAATTCCCAGAATTTCAGTCAGAGGCTTCACCCCGAGGAGAGATTCCAACCAATCCCAGAACAATTCCAGGCTGGAGCAGCCCCGGCACCTCAGTTCTGGTGCCCTCTGCTGGGCCCTGTGCCTGCTCCAGCTCGGGAAAATCGGGAATTGCTCATCCTAAAGGGCTTTGCCAGCCTTAAAATTCCCTGATCCTAAAGGAAAACTCCTAAATTTGATCCTTCAACAAAGAGCCAGGGGTTCTGGACACACAGCACAGCCCTTGGACACGTCTGTGCTGTCCTGCAGCTCCTCACGTGCTCCTGGAGCTGGAGATCCTTGGGAAATGCTCATCCAAACCAGGATTCCATAAATCTGCATCTACACTCATGGGTGGGAGATGTTTTCATTGATTCACCTCTCTCTGCCTGAGATTTTTGGTTTTTTGTTCCCCTTTGAAGAGCAAAGAAACGTCCTTGGGATGTGGGGAATTAAATTCCAGCTTTGTGGTGTTTCTCCATGCCAGGGAGGAGGGATGGGATTTTCCCCTCTGGAATTGTCCTCAGGGAAGCCCTTTGGATGTTCAGGGTCTTCATCAATTGTGCAAATTGCAAAAGGTGGGGAAAAACCAGATGCCAAATAAACCCTTCCATGGAACATCTGGGCAAAATCAATTGGAAGGCAGAACATTTTGTTTGGGTGTTTTTGTTTTTGTTTTTTTTTTTTTAATTCTCACTGATTTAATAATTAATTAAATAACATTTCAATTAATTAAATAAATTATTTCAATTCATTCAATAAATTAAATAACATTTCAATTAATTAAATAAATTAATTCAATTCATACAATTAATTAAGTAACATTTCAGTCTGGTTTCAGGAATCTTTGGGGTTTTTTTAAACCACAGAATTCATCCTCCTCCTCCTCGATAATTTAAACTCCACAAGATTTTCCCAAAGGTTAAACTTCCAATCTGAGAATGTCTCAGTGGGAAGATGAATATTACTGATTATTAATGATTTCTTTTCATCTCCTTTTTTTTTTTTATAGTTTTATTGCTGACTGTCCCTGGAATGGAAGAAACCACCTCTGATGCAGACAAAACCCTCTCTAAGCAAGGCTGGGACACTAAAAAGGTGGGAATTGCACCTTTCAAGGCACAGAAATTTTATTTTCTGAACAGATTTTGATAAATGAATGCTTTAATCCCTGTCAATATTAATAAACTACCTGAGGAGACTGGAGATTAAATGCTGTGTTTAAAAACAAATAATAAACATTAGATCAGAAAGGATTTTATGTGTGTGAATGGCTTGGTTATATGAGGAGAAACTCTTGAAATTGAAGATTTGCTGGACCAATAAAGCAAAAAAATGATAAATACCTTCCAAGAGCACCCAAATCTTACACAGAAATGATTAAATTAAACTTTTTAATTGAAAAATACCCTCCAGCAGCATCTTTGCCTTGAAATCTCTCTCCCTTCTCTTTCAGACTGGGTCATCGAGACCTAAATCCTGTGAAGTTCCAGGAATCAAGTAAGTTCTCAGCAATTTTTTTATCTTAAGAGCACTGAGATCTTAAAGAAAAAATTGTGGATTGAATATCCTTGAGTGTCCTGTTGCTTTGGAATTTTCTGGAAAGTTTTTTCTGACCCTCTGAGGGTCAGAAATACAAAAAAAAATAAATCTTCTTGATGGAATTTCTTCTTAAAAGCATCTTAAAAAGCTCAAAAATACATTTTGTGTGGAATTCTTGGTTAAATACATTTTTAAAAGCTCAAAAATATCTTCTTCATGAAATTTTCTTGTTAAATACATTTTAAAAAGGTAAAAAAGTCTTCTTCATGAAATTTTCTTGTTAAATACATTTTAAAAAGGTAAAAAAGTCTTCTTAATGAAATTGTCTTGCTATAAACATTTTTAAAAGCTAAAAAAAATCTTCTTAATGAAATTTTCTTGTTAAATACACTTTTAAAAGCTCAAAAATACATTTTGTGTGGAATTCTTTGTTAAATACATTTTTAAAAGCTCAAAAACATCTTCATGCAAAATTCCTTGTTAAAAACACTTTAAAAAACTAAAAAAATATATTTTGTATCAAATTCCTTAATGAATTTTCTTAATAAACACATTTTTAAAAGCTAAAAAATATCTTCTTAGGGAATTCCTTGTTAAAAACACTTTAAAAAACTAAAAAATATATTTTGTATCAAATTCCCAAAAATGTCTTTTGTACAGAATTCCTTAATGAATTTCCTTAATAAACACATTTTTAAAAGCTAAAAAATATATTTTGTATCAAATTCCTTAATGCATTTTCTTAATAAACACATTTTTAAAAGCTAAAAAATATCTTAGGGAATTCCTTGTTAAAAACACTTTTAAAAAACTAAAAAATATATTTTATATCCAATTCCTTAATGAATTTTCTTAATAAACACATTTTTAAAAGCTAAAAAATATATTTTGTATCAAATTCCTTAATGAATTTCCTTTATAAACACATTTTTAAAAGCTAAAAAATATTTTCTTAGGGACTTCCTTGTTAAAAACACCTTCAAAATCTGAAAAATGTCTTTTGTACAGAATTCCTTAATGAATTTTCTTAATAAACACATTTTTAAAATTCATTTATTAAGAAAATG
>NC_031797.1:3729995-3730629 GCF_001522545.3 Parus major | reverse complement strand
TTTTTTTTTTTTTAATTTATTATCAGTGACAGTTGCAAGTCTGTTGATTCCTAGAATAGAAATGACAAGTTGTATCCAAAAATACAAATATATTTCCTGTGCTGGGCAGGATTCCCTTTCCCACTTGTGCTGGGTTGGGAAAAGGAAATGACTGCAATCAGGTTGTGGCTGAGCAGGTGAGTTTGGGAAGCAAAAAAAGGATTTAATCATTTAAAGGATTTCAGGATGGAGTGGGGCAGAGCTTTCTGCATCCTTGGAAGAGTTTTTTGTTCTCCAGGGTTTCAGGGATGGATTTAGAAATTAGGATTTAAGCCACCCCACATTTTTTTCCCCGTAATCAGCAAAGTAAATGATACAGATCCAACCTAGTGGGTCTGAAACTGCTTGGAAAACATTCCCTGATCTACCAAAGACACAACAAATTCCAGATTTACTCCCTGATTTTATTCCAGCTTCTCTCTGGAGACAACCCCACACTTTATCCATTGCCCCACTCAGCTTTTGGTGCTTTTAAACCAATTTTCCCAAACTTTCCTCACTGCTCAAAGGCCCCACTCAGCTTTTGGTGCTTTTAAACCAATTTTCCCAAACT
The DNA here is from genome assembly GCF_001522545.3 of Parus major. Classification (NCBI taxonomy): domain Eukaryota; kingdom Metazoa; phylum Chordata; class Aves; order Passeriformes; family Paridae; genus Parus; species Parus major. The sequence goes on along the minus strand of NC_031797.1, from coordinate 3,730,037 downwards.
TTCCTCACTGCTCAAAGGCCCCACTCAGCTTTTGGTGCTTTT
>NC_031797.1:3719438-3729760 GCF_001522545.3 Parus major | reverse complement strand
AACCAATTTTCCCAAACTTTCCTCACTGCTCAAAGGCCCCACTCAGCTTTTGGTGCTTTTCAAACCAGTTTTCCCAAACTTTTCTCCCTGCTCAAAGCTCCCTGAGCGCTCCTGGTCCTGCTGAGGAACATCCCAGTGCCCGGGGAGGGGAGCTGGGCAGGGCAGCAGTGCCAGGGAGCCTGCCTGGCCTGAGCCCCTTGTCCTGCTGCCTCCTTGGCAGCCTGGCCTTCCTGGCTCCCTGGCAGCTTTCCTGGCTCCCTGGCAGCTTTCCTGGCTCCCTGGCAGCTTTCCTGGCTCCCTGGCAGCTTTCCTGGCTCCCTGGCAGCTTTGCCCACAAGCCCTGAGCCTCTGCCAGGAGCCAAGAGCTCCGGGCTCCTGCCAATTGCTGCTCTGTGGCAGCTCCGGGCAGCAGCTCGCGCTGGCTCGGCCTCACATCCCTTCCCAGGGTGACTGGGTTCCTCTGGGGTGAAGCAGGAAAGAGGGGAGGTTGTGAACTCCCAGATTTTTGGCTTGATCTGAACTAAATGATAATATTTGGGTTGTTTGTGCTCGCCTCCCTGCTGGGTCGTGGCTCTTGGGAGTGTGGTGGACATTTCCTGCACCGGTGTGCCATTACAAATGGGGCTCTTCCTGCGTAACCAGTTCTGCTTTTTCCATTGAAGAGGTGTTTGCTTTTACAATCCCTCCAGTGGCCTGTGATAAGCCTGGTTCCAGGATCTGTTATCTCATTCCCAGAGCGTGAGCCCAGACAAACAGAGCAGAACCTGCTTTTCCTGGGCTCGGCGAGTGCAGGTGTGCGAGCGCGGTGCCTGTGGCGTCCGCAACTGCTGAGGCTGCTCTGCCTCTTCCAACTCCTCCTCCTGGCCACCAACCTGGCCAAGCGAGCCTGGCCTTGAGCCAGGACAACCCACAGGGCTCTTCCTCTCATCCTGATGCTCTTCAACCTGACAAAATTAATTACAAATCACCTAACGAGCTCCCATCCCATCGGCCGAGGCGCATCCGGTGCTGTCCGCTCAGGCCGCTCTTTCTTCCCCGGTTTAGGGAATTATTTTGGGTACAAATGTCACAAATCTGTCAGATAAATGTCACAAATCTTGCTGTGTCCCTGCTGAGGGTGGTTTGTTATTCCCAGCAGGGATGACGACGACGCCGGCCCCGTCCCAGCACCGCCAGCCCAGTGTCAGCCCCCTGTCCTTGGGAGCGGACTCGCGGCGACCTCAGTCCCAGCAAATGTCCCCCACGCTGTCCCCGCTCTCACCCATCACTCAGGTAGGAATTCAGGGGGGAATTCCCAGTTTTCTAATCACAGCTTCATTGTTTGAACCGGCTTAGGCTGGAAGTTTGGCTCAAAGAGCCGCAGGGATATTGGGAAGTTCCTCCCTGGGAGGGTGGGGATGGAATTCCCAGAGCAGCTGTGGCTTCCCCATCCCTGCAAGTGTCCAAGGCCAGGTTGGACTGGACTGGGATAGTAAAAAGTGTCCATGGGACAAGATGAGCTTTGGGGTCCTTTCCAACCCAAACCATTCCATGGTTCCATGAATTTCATCTCTTGTTCTGTAATTTCCTCCTTTAAAGGTGTTCCTTAATTTAGAGACTTCAAACAGGAGAGGTTTATAGAGGAGACAGATTTTACTTTCTCTTTTCTAGAACTGTGGTAAAAAACATCTCTTAGACCACTTTTTTTTTTTAATGTTGTCCCAAAAGGAGCTGTGAAATTTGAAAACCATTACTCTAATTTGTGAGAGAAGCTCAATTAACTTTTTTAATTGATTTTATTGTGGCTCTGTGACTGCCCAGGTTGGTGATTTCTGACCTTGAGATTCAACTGGGCTTTCAAAGTATTGGTTTATACAGGATGGTTTGGGTTGGAGTGAACCTTAAACCTCATCCAACCCACCCCTGCCAGGGGCAGGAACATCTCAGAGCAGCTTCTTGACTCTGTGAGCCTTCAGGTGTGGTTTTTACAACACAAACCCCATTTTCTCAGCGTGATTGACGAGGAATCCCCTGCCAGCGTGGCTGATCCCTCTCCTTCTCCTGCAGGCCGTGGCTATGGATGCATTATCCCTGGAGCAGCAGCTCCCCCCGTACCCCTTTTTCACCCAGACCAGCTCCCAGCAGCAGCAGCAGGCGCCGGTGGCCAGCTCCCTGCCCCAGACCCCCCCTCTGCTGCAGAGCTCGGGGCTGCAGAGGGGCCCCCAGCTGCCCCCTCTGTCCGTCACGGTACCTTCCACCATCCCCCAGTCACCTCCAGGGAGCCAGAGCCAGCCCTCCATGGGAATTGACATCAACTCGGTGAGTTTGGGAAGGGATTTCCTCGGGAAAAGCTGGGGATGCGCGGGCTGGGCCGGGAAATGGGCTCGGACATCCCCGACATCACGGGAACCTGCAGGGAGGCTGAAGTGAACTTAAAAATAGTTTTGGTTGAATGCACCTTTAAATGTTTTCTAGAGGAAAATCTGTGTTAAGTTTTGTTCCAGCTTCAATCTATCAGCATTTACTGGGAGATTTTCAGGGGGTTCAGTGTCCCCTCAGCACATCATGGTACAGACTGGGGCAACTCCCAGAGCCTTGAGGGAGAGTCCAACTACAACAACCATTTTCCAATAAAATCTGGGAAATTTATTTTCCAAAAGTTGTCGAGAACCAGGTATTTTCTGCAGTTTCACTACTTAGAACCCTTCTATTTCAAGGAGTTTTAGAGCATGTATTCCAAAATGGGATTTGTGGCTGCCTCCAGTGGCCAGAAGAATTGGAGCAAGGATTTATGGACAGATCCCTTTTCCTGCTTGTTTTAAGGTGGCCTGTTAGGAAATGTTGTGTCTCAGCAGCTGAAAATCCCAAATCAGCAGTCACAGGCCAGGAAAGAAGGGAAGCCCCAGCTCCCCCTGGCCCTGGAGGGTCCTGGGTGTCCCACCCGTGGTGTCCTGGCAGTGCTGCAGTGGCAGGAACGGCTTTGGCAACGAGAACAAATCAATTCTATCCATCTGCTCTCAGTTGTGGATGAAATTCTTAACAATTGGTGCTCCTTGAGAGCACCTGCTTCCTTTCCAGGATGGGAAGGGGAAAAGGGAAGGACAATCCAGCAGTGGAAAGAATCCCACCCCCCTCAAAATGTGTCCCTGTTTTGATTCTAATCCTCATGTAGCACCAGTACAGACAATTCTGATCTCATCCTTTGCTTTCTGTGTTGCTTTCCTCATCCTAAACCTCTTTATGACCTGAACTTTTAGGCTGCTGTGCTTATCTTCTAAAGCAACTCAAGTAATTCCTAAATAAACAGATTTAAAGCCACTTTATCAAAAAGCCTTTGGAGCTGTCACAGCCTCGCTGGCAACTTCTACACAGGTTTTGTAAAGCAGAATTGAAATTTATTTATAGCTTGGGTGGCTGCTGACAGGTTGTAAGTGGCAATGAAGAGCAAAAAGGGAAATTTTCTTGGGATTTACAGAATTTGGGGTCCAAAATTGCTGCAAATCTGGTTAAATTCACTGAATTGCAGGTTTTCCTCAATCATACCTTAATTTTTAATGGAAGTAAAATAAGAAGAGCTGGGCTACTCATTATGTTAATTAGTGCAGCATTATTTAAATACCATTAATATTATTAATTTGTTCCAAACCAGGGTTCTTTATGATGGAAAAAATAAAAATAAAAATTAAATCTTTGAAAATGTCTTCTCAAGACACCTGAGAAAAGTATAAAAATCCCAGCTACAAGCCTGCAGAAGGCAGTGTGAATTCCCTGGGGGTGCAGTGGAGTTTGGGGCTGTGTGGGGACAGGTTTGGAGCCCAGGTTTATCCTTCAGGTGTCGTCACCTGAGCTGTGCTGATAGCACAGCTGGAGGCAGAGCAGGACCCCAGCGAGCACAGACGTGGGGCTGGCACTGCAGCTGAAGCCTGAATGACATTCTTTTTGAATTATTCCCAGCTTCCAAGACTTCTTTGCCCTAAATCCTTGGCTGACCTGATTTTTATTTTTTTTTTTAATATATTTTGAACCGAGCATAAGTGAGAACAGGCAGGAAACGCTCCCAGCTGTGCCTGTCCCTGCCCTGGGGCTCCCTGTTTGGGGGGACCTCATTGACATAATCCTGTCTTCCCGCAGAGAAACTGAAGAGGATGGTTTCTCCCAGCTCCATCACTCCAGAAATGTGTATTTTGCAAGGCTCCCTCAATGGCACGGTGTTTAATTCTGTGTTGTTCTGTAGGCCTCACTCCAGCAGTACCGCAGTAATGCTGGCTCCCCAGCCAACCAGTCTCCCACCTCTCCTGTCTCCAATCAAGGCTTCTCTCCTGGCAGCTCCCCTCAAGTAAGGGACTCTGTGCTTCCACAGGCCTTGCTTCTCGTGTGTGTTTCCAGCTGGATTTCTCCATCACTGCCCCATAGCTGTCTCACTGTGACTCCGTGTGTGCCTCATGCGTCACCGACGTCCCATCTCGGCCGCCCTCCATCCCCGCTCCCACAGGGTGCCAGGAGCTGCTGAATTGCCTTTTTTAGTGAGCAGGGAATGGCAGGGTCAGGCTGCTGCTTGGACACTGGGCTGCTGTTTGTTTGGGGGGCAGAACCTGTCGATTGCCAGGATCCCAGGGGAGCTGATGGGTGTGAGGTTGGGAGGGCAAGAAAAGGGGAATTTTCAGTGCCTCCTGCAGCAGGGAAACTCCTGGAGCACTAAAAAAAAATTACACTAAACATCCCAAACTGATTTAGATCAGGACCTTTTTTATGTGAGAACATACCCAGTGAGAGAAAACACCAGAGAAAATGCTCTTAAAATGAGCAGCTTGTGGCTGGCAGGGAATGGGATCCCAGCACACTCCCTTGCATGCCAGCTGCTTTTCCTTGCTCTGCCTGTATCTCCTCACACATCCACATGTCCTGGATGGAAATCACAACTTGGGAGAGTGTGTGATCCTCTGAAGGGGGATTTCTTCCTGCCAGCAGCAAGAGATTAAAAACAGGCAAAATTTGAGGGTGCCCCAGTGTTCCAAAGTGCATTTTCAGTGCCTGATGCTGCTGAAAGAGCCTCAGCTGGCTGCTCTGGAAAATCCCACCTGGAGAAAAGAAACACAGGGAATTCTTCCAGAGCATCACAAGAGTCTGAAAATCCATTTTCTGTTTCATCACTGAACGTTGAAGGCTGTAAGGAGGATCCTTTCTAAATAAGTGCTGCCCCTTCATGGTTGCCAGGCAGAAGCTGCAGGTCTTCTTCATTAGCCAGGTCATGGTAAGCTCAGCCCTGGATCCGAGTGGCAGGAATTGTCTGTGTTTCCTTAACCCTGGCTTAATTGCTTCTTAACCTCTCTCTCCTGCCTGCTCCTGTGAGTTCTGCTGTGCTCTGTGTGCCTCCAAAACCCAGCACTGTCCCCTAGAGCACAGCATGCTGCAAACTCTCAGCTCTCACTGGGCAGCACGTCCAGTTCTGGGGTTGATGTTGATTTTTTTTCCCTTTGATTTCTCAGTCACTCTGGCTTGGTTTTGTCTCCACTGGTCAGTCCCAAGGGGCAGAGCACACACTGGGATGTGATTTTTCATGATGGTTTTATCCTGTAAAAACTTCCTCAGGTTTTGCTCTGTTTGGCAGGGACAACACAACTCTTGAGTGGAAAGCAGAGGATTTATTGATTCTGTTCTCTGTAGTTTGGACCCCTTAAATACCCACAGAATTCCTTAGTTTTACAGAATTCCTTAGTTTTACAGAATTCCTTAGTTTTACAGAATTCCTTAGTTTTACAGAATTCCTTAGTTTTACAGAATTCCTTAGTTTTACTAAATTAAAACTGTGGTGGATTTGGTGCCTCCACCAAAAGCTGGTGGTGGTCACGAACATGAAACAAGGGGGGAATTAAAACCAGTTTGGATGGGAAATTGGGGTTGGTTGTGAAGATGGGGCAGCTCCAGGCAGCAGAATCCCTTAATCTGCCCAGAGTGAGGGCAGATCCCTTCCAAGAGCAGAATATTCCATTGTGGAGCAGGCTGGCACTGGTGAGTGTGAGCAGTGACCCCCGGTTCACAGCTGCCTCCACGTGCTCCTCTTCCTCCCGCGGATTTGAGTTTTCATCCTCAAGAGTGCCAAAGGACATTCCCTAAACCACAAACCCAGGCTTTGATTTGTGTCCCACATCCACCACAGGTTCTTCTCCATGCTCCCACTCCTCCCAGCCCCTCTGCTCCCGTGTCCCAGCCGTGTGTGTGTGTGTGTGTGTGTGTGTGTGTGTCCCACCAGTGCTCCCAGTCCCCGCAGCGATGGGAGAGCTCTGCCTGCCCCCACAGCTCTGTGTTTGCATGGCTTCCACCCCGTGCTGCCCTGCTCTCACCCCTCATTCCAGTCACACACAAACATCCCTGCTCTAGTGCCTCTCACCTGGAGAACCTGGTAGGTATTTTTAGATGGATCATCCCAGACAGGGATTGGTGCTTTGGGGCTGCTTTTTCCTCACAAGAACCCCACAAGATGCTCTGGTGACTCTCCAGTGGTTCTGGAGATGGTGTTTGCACAGTGTTGTTCCTGGGGTTGTTGATAAATTGTTCTAAGGCTCTGAAGTGTCGAAGGAATGACATTTCCAGTGGGAATTTTGGGTTTCCTTGGGGGAATTTCCATGCTTGCAGCTGTAGGAACCAGCACACTTCACAGGAGGGGCAAACCCAGGCTGGCTTGGGGTAGGAAGCTCTGACCTGGACTTGCACGAGCACATTCTGCTCTCCTGTTGATTATTTCTCATGTTCCACAAAGTTTTTTGGGATGGGAACAGTGCTTGGTGAAACTTAAAGATTTTAGGGATTCTCCTCATTTTGGGAATTGTCCTTTAATTCCCAATCTGTGGAATGAAACCACAGGAGTTAAAGGCACAAAATACCTTGATCCTCTTTGGAGCCCTCAAGCAGCCATTGGATTTTAGTGCTGCTTCCAGTCAAGCCTGTGCCATCCCAAAATTCAGATTTTCCTTGGAAATGGTTACAAACCATCAGTTGGACTGGATTTAAAAAACCCCAAATTTTTCTTTAAATTGCTTTAAGTGGTGCTTTGCTTTTCTCTTAGCAGTACCCTATCAGTGCTCTTGTGGTGTTTGATCCCTTGTGGTGTTCGATCCCTTTTTCCCGGGATCCAGCAGAGTGTTGATGACCAGGGGATAAATTGGAAAAGAGGCTCCAGTTCCAGCCCTTTCCCAGTTTTGGCTGCACGTGGGGCAGGGATTGTTGGGTGGTCTGGCTGGAAAGTGAATCCCAAATCTCCAAATCTCCAAGTACATCCAAACCATCCCAGCTCGGAGCAGCTCTGGGACCAAACAGGACTTTGGAGAGTTCCAGCCACGGAGTCTGGGCTTGGGAATTCCCCCCTGGATCCACGTTTATCCCAAACCATCCCCATCAAGTGACAGCCCAGGGGTCTGGCTGGAAGTGGGGAGGTTTTTAAGGAATATCTTGGTGCTTTTCCCTCATGGAAGGGGCAATTTAGGTGTTTTTTTAATTATTTTTTAAATTATTTTTTAATACAAGCTGGTTTTTTTGAGGATTTAAAATCCATGCCTGTTCAGACTCTTCCTAAGCTTTTCCTGAATTTCCCATGCTTAGGTTTTTAAGGAGGAAATTTGTAGCATTCTGCTTTTGCCAACTGAATTTTGTTTTCCACAATTGAGACAACCCCTCCATGGAAATTTTATTTTATAGATGTTCCCTTTGTCAGTTAATGTTTGGGGCTTTTTTCAGCTGGGAATATCAGGATTTGGGAATTTTAAATCAGGAGTGAAGTTGCTGATTTTTATCTGGAATTTTTTTATCAGGATTAAAACACGGACCTCAAGTTCTTGGTCACCTTTAGAATAATTGACAGATGATGGAGAATTACTGAGGGAGCAGACAGTGATTAGGAAGGATGAGGAGGAATTCCTCCTGGAATTCTTCACTGAGGTTCCCTCCAACCTTTCCTGCTCTGCAGCTCCCATGGAATGCCTTAAAAGCAGGAATTTTGTCGCTGGGGGCTGCAGGTGCAGAGCCAGAACAGCTCCTCCCGCCTCAGTGTGGGGCTCCTTCCCCCCAAAACCCCAAACAAGCGGGGATCGCGCTTCTCGTGTCCCTAAATCCCCGATTTCCGTCTTGTCCCTGATCTGGGAGAGGCCTGTGGGATCCTCTGGTGTCCCTGTGGATCCTGTGGGATCTTCACGGTCCAGAGGGATTCCCTCTGGGATCCTCTGGGTCTGGAGGAATTCCTGCCTGCTCCTTTTGGGTCTCCTGGGCCTTGTGGGATCCTGTGGGATCCCTTGGGCCCTGTGGGATCCCTTGGGCCCTGTGGGATCCCCTGGGCCCTGTGGGATCTCTTGGGCCCTGTGGGATTCCCTCCTGCTCCCTGTGGGATCCTGTGGGATCCCCCGGGCCCTCAGAGGACTCGTGAGGGCCCCGTGCGGGCCCCGTGCGATTCCCGCCCGCTCCGTGCCGATTTCTCCGGAGTTCCCGGATTTCTCTGGAATTCCCGGTGCCGGGAGAGCCGTGGGAGGAGTTGGGGATTTTGCACCATAAAGCCTCTGTTTTGTTTTCAGCATTCTTCCATGCTGGGCAGTGTTTTTGGGGACTCCTATTATGAGCAGCAGATGACAGCTAGGCAGGCTAATGCCCTCTCCCACCAGGTGAGCAAATTCATCTCGGGCCTGCCTCGGCCTCTCCCACATCAAATTAATTCCAATTAATTCCTGATTAATTTTCTGTCCCGTCCCCGTTTTGTCCATGTAGAGTTTTCCTTTTTTTTATTTTTTTTATTTGAATTTTGGGTTTTTTTGTTTGTTTGTGTTATTAGCAGTTTCTTGTTTTGTTTAGTTTTCCCCTCCCCTCTCACTCTTTGTCCTCCCCTCATTCCAAGCAGGTGTTCGGCCAAAAAAATGGGAGATGGATTTAAAAGATAAATAAAATAAAATAATACAATAAAATATAACTAAATAATAATAATAAAATCAGTAAAATCAATAAAATCAATACAATAAAATCACGAAGCTTATAAAAATTCCAGTAATGCCAGGCAGCTTTGGAAAGGGGAAGTAGTGAAAAGGAAATGTTAAAGCAGTGAAAATCAGCTCGAAAAAAGGGAAAATAAGGAAGTTTTGGAGAGGAAAAATAGTGAGAATTTTAAAATGGAAGTCAGCTCTAAAAGGGAAAAATAACGGAAAGGAGTTTTTAAAATAATGGAAGACTTTAAAAATAATGAAAAGAAATTTTTTAAATAATGGAAAACTAGAAAAAAGGAAAAAAATGACATTTGAAAGAGGAAAAATACTGAAAAATCCTTAAGTAATGAAAATGCATTTTTAAAAGGAAAAATAATGAAAATATATTTGAAAATAATGAGAATCAGCTTAAAAAAATGAAAATGAAAAAAGAAAATTTTAAATAATGTTTTTTAAAAGTGAAAATTTTATCAAGGAAAATTTTGAAATTAAATTTTAAAATGTGAACCAAAATTTTTAAAGTAATAAAAATAATTCTGACAAAATTTAAGATACCCAAAATTTTAAAAAATGAAACATCATGGAAATACATTGAAAAATTAAAATAATTAAATAAATAAGTAAAATAATTAAATGTTTCAATTAAGTAGTTGAAATAATTAAAATAATTAAATATTTCCACATTTCTGGCTGGAGAAATTGGGATTGCAATCCTTCCAGTTGCAATTGAGAGCGATTCCCTTGTAGGTGGTGACAGGAACTTGGGAATAATCCATGGCTGGTTTTATTTGGGAACAATTGGAGCCTCCCTTGGTTTGGCCAACCAGGTCATGGATTAATTAAATTATGGATTGCTTAAAGCTGGGATGTGTCTTGGAGGGAATTCTGATGGGCAGAGACCTCAGGGAGAGCCTGAATTCCCTTTATTTTCCTTTAAAACCTCCCTTTTCTTTTGTTCTCCCAATCCCCTCTCCCCAGTTTGGTTTGTGCCTCCCTCCTTGAATTGGGCAGGGAATGTCCCCGGCAGCTCAGGGCCCAGAGCCCCTTTTTGAGCGAGGAAAGATGAATTTGTTTGCCTGTCTCTTGTCCTGTCCTGGAGCCGTGTCCTTGTCCCCGCTGTCGCTGCCGAGGGTTGGGGGTTAACGCTGTCCTCGGTGTCCCTGCAGCTGGAGCAGTTCAACATGATCGAGAACGCCATCAGCTCCAACAGCCTCTACAGCCCCTGCTCCACCCTCAACTACTCGCAGGCTGCCATGATGGGACTGACGGGCAGCCACGGCAGCCTGCCGGACACGCAGCAGCTCAACTACTCCAGCCACGGCAACATCCCCAACATCATCCTGACAGGTGAGTGCGCCTCGCTCGGGGCTGAGCCGGGGTCACTCA
>NC_031797.1:3714480-3718861 GCF_001522545.3 Parus major | reverse complement strand
GGAGTGTCCAAATTTGGGATACACAGCGGGAAAAGGTCTGAGGAGACTCTGTGGTTGTGCACTTGAAGGTGTTGTAATGTCCCAAACTGGGATACAGGATGGGGAAAGGTCTGAGAACACTTTGTGGTTCTGCACCTGAGGCTGCTCCAGGGTCCCACACGGGGATACGGGGTGGGGAAAGGTCTGAGGAGACTCCATGGTTCTGCATTTGAAGGTGTTGGACTGTTCAGAGTTGGGATACAGGGTGGGAAAGGTCTGAGGAGCAGCTGAGGGCAGTGCAGAGCAGACTGAGGGGACTGGGTGGGTTCTGCAGCTCCAATCTCTGCTCTGGGTGCAGGGACAGCAGCCAGGGAATGGCTGTGCCAGGGACTTGGCATGGAGATCAGGGAATTGTGCCCCTCAGAGAACTCTGCCCAGGCTCCTCAGGGCATGGTCCCGGCCCCAGCCCTGCCAGAGCTCCAGGAGTGTTTGGACAACACTCTGGGACAGGCTGGGATTTTGGGGTGTCTGTGCAGGGCCAGGAGCTGCATCCACGATCCTCCTGATCCTCCCAGCTCAGGATATTCCACAATTCCATGGTCCCTGCTTGAGGTTTGTTCCACCTGGGCTGTGTGTCCCAGTGCTCACCTGATCCCAGCACACAGGTGGAGCACCAGTTTTCCTATGGGTTTATCCTGCCCCTGAATTCCCTGGATCCTCTGCTGCAGTGAGGAAAAGCTGTGGGAGCCAAACTCCTTCCTCTGCTCAGCCCAAGCTGGCCAGCAAAGGCTTGGAATGTCACATATGGTGGCCAATCTGGTCACAGTGGGGCTTTGGAAACAATCCCTGCCCAGGGATGCTGTGGCTGCAGCCAGGAATGCTGGAAATTGAGGTTATTCCTCCTCAAGCTGAGAGAAAAGACTCGACTTAGACCCAGCACGAATTCGGGGCTGTGCGTGGTGGTTTGGAGACGCTGTGAGGAATCCGAAATCTGAAGGAGGGTGGATGTTCCTCATCTGAGAGCTCCATAAACGTTGCCAGGGATTTTGGAAGCCGTTTTCCTGTGTGTTTGACCCCCGTGTGTTCTGTTCCCTGCAGTGACAGGAGAATCCCCCCCCAGCTTATCAAAAGAACTGACCAGCTCCTTGGCAGGAGTGGGGGACGTCAGCTTCGACACGGATTCCCAGTTCCCTCTGGATGAACTCAAAATTGACCCTTTGACCTTGGATGGACTGCACATGCTCAACGACCCCGACATGGTCCTCACCGACCCCGCCACAGAGGACACGTTCCGGATGGACCGGCTGTGATCCGCCGGGATCTCCCGCGGGATCCATCCCGGAGGGTCCATCCCAGAGGGTCCATCCCGTCCCGGAGGGTCCGTCCCGTCCCGGAGGATCCGTCCCGGAGGGAGCAGCTGCTCCGTGTCCCCTGTACAATGAGTAACCACAGCTTGTTGTTCTGAGCTTGCCGCGCTGCCGAGCCCCCGTCCCCGTGGCGCCCAGCGATGTCACCCCCGAGCCGCTCGTTGCCGTCCAGCAGTAAGGAGTTGTCCGGTTTTTCCCGGTTTTCCATCGGCCTTTTCCTCTGCAGAGCCCCCCTTTCCCCCAGCAAAGCTCCAGCGGGGCCCTGCCCGTGTCCCCGCGCTAGAGAAGGGCTGCGGGATGAGGAGGGAAGGGCAGGAGATGCCGGCAAACACCGAAATCCGGCGCCGGAGGGGCCCAGCCCCCTCCTCTCTCCCGGATTGGGAAGTGAATCCCTGCATTGCCACCTCTCCCTGGAATTGTGACTCTGCTTTGTGACACTGTCATCCCTCCAGGTGCCGTGCTTGTCCCCAGGTGTGTCCCCAACCTCTTGTCCCTCCCTCCTGCCCCAGCCATCCCGGCAAAGCGGAGCCGCCGCCGGCCACCAGTCCCAAAAATCCACTTTAAACACTATTTTTTTCCAAGCTTTTTATGTTTTGTTTTTTTTGTTTTGTTTTGTTTGTTTTTTTAAAAAATATATATGTAATATATATCTATTTCTATATATGGCTACATATATAGAGAGCATTTCTGAGCACACATGAAAGTTCTATAATTCATTACTTGATTAGACAGAGGATCAGAACATCTTAAAGCAGCTAAAAAAAAAATAGAGACTAACCTGCATAATCCTAATTTTTACTTTGTGAGAGATTCCTGGGCAACAGGAAGGGCATTTCCATAGCAATGCCAGGCTAGTAGAATCATGATTTTTTAATTTTTTTATTCTTATTCATTACTTATTCTGTTACTTATTTATGATTTTATTTTTGGTCATTGTTGTTGTCATTTCTTTTTTTTTTTTTTTTTTAATTTAAATATTTGGATATTAGGAAAGTAGCTCAACTACATACAGCCAATGGAAGCACTCTACATAATATTTGTACAGTACATTTTTTTTTTGTGGTTTTACTCCAGAAATATATTATATATATTATATATGTAGGTATTTTTAAACTAACTGGAATTTTAAACAGATGTTAAGCAGGAATAAGGAAGCCTAAGGCAAGTTTAGATATTTTCCTTTGGAATAGGCAAAATAGGGTGGTTGGAACTTAAAAATTCCTTCATTCACCCGGGGGAAAAAAAAAAATCTCTTGCTCCAGAATGACCAGGATCAAATCCTCCAAAATTCTGTTTAATTAAATGGAGAATTGATTATTTCTGGTGGTCCTTGTGCATGTTCTGTGCTGCAAATTAAAAAAAAATTCCCATCCAGATTGCCCAGGCCGGGAATTGGGGGTTTCACTCCGGCGGGATCGATGGCGATTCCCAGATTCCTGGGAATGGGTGGATGTAAAGGGCACTGCTGGAACATCCTCATTCCCCTGGGATCTGCACGGGGACAGCATCTCCCAGCACAGAAAGGCAGGAATTAATCAGGAATTAACAGCATTTGGAATCTTATTAACTAATTAACAGTGCAACCCCCGAGGGCGAGCAGCCACATGGATCCCATCCCTAAAATCCCATCGGTTCCCAGCGGGAATTCTGCCCTTCCCAGCCTCCTGCACCTGCTGGGTTTGGACACCCAGCACTCCCAATCCCAAAACTTCTCCTGTGCCGGGAGTTCCCCACAATTAATGAGCCCCTCTGCAATTAACGCCTTCTCACTGCTCTCCTAATGAGTTATACCAAGTTTCTGTGTGCTTCCAGAAATCCCGGGCTGCCGTGCTGAGGTTCCTGCAGGGTCGGGATCTCCCCAATCCCGGGGTGTCCCCTCACCTTTCCGTGCCATTTCTTGACCATTTGCACTAAAAATGTGGAATTTCTGTTTTTTCTTGGTGTTTCCCTGTGTCTTTTTAATTTTTATTTCATTTTTTTTTTATTTTCATTTGATCCTTCTCCACGCCCTTCAGAGGTTTCCCCGCATCTCTTGGGAATGTTTTGGGGTTTATTTTTTTTTGGCAGGGTAGGACACGTTCGTTCCTGGTGGCTGCTTGTTTCAGCTCCCTCACACTATTTCAGTTTAAGGAGGAGATAAAAGCTCAAACTGGAGGAAACCTGGCAAAAAAACCAGGAGGAATTTGGGCCCAGGTGACTCAGAGCCCTTTGCTGAAGGTCCAGGGTGAGCCTGAAGCTGTTCCCGTGTGGGAATTCCGTGTTTGTGTCCCTCTGGAATGGCTCCCGTGGATGTGGCAGTGCCCGTCGGTCACTCCAGGGCTGGCATTCCTCACGGGAGCCTCCTGCCCGCGTTTTGAACTCCGTGTGTAAATAAGAGCTCTTTGTTTCTTGGACTTGTTAAGTAGACCTTGAAAATGGCCTTAATTTCAAGCTGACACCCCCTGGATGTGGCTGCCGCAGTTTGGGACCCTCCAGCCCAGAGAGGTTTCATCCCTGGGCAGCGGGAATTGTCCCGCTGGGAATTGTGTGTGGGACAGGAGGGGCTGCTTCTCATCCCCTGGAGACGCAGGGATTCCAGCAGCTCCCACCTTTCCCTTCCCCGGGGGAACCTTCCGGGTGCCCCCTCTCCCTCCTCCAAATCCCATTTCTGTGGCATCAGGCCGCTCTGGAAACAAAGCCAGAGAAAAGCGTGGAGCGGCTCCCGAGCGCTCCCAGAACAAATAATCTGCTTTTATTTCCAACAGAACAACCCTGTGCTCCTTTCAGTGCAGCAAGGGAAAACCATCACTGGGCAAAAAAACCCCAAAAAGCAGGAGGAAAGTGTTAATTGGTGTTGTTGATGAGTTTGGTGTGGGTGAGGCGGTGCGGTGTCTCCAGGGGTGACTGTCCCGCCCTCCCTCCGGGTGTTCCTCTCTCCGGAGGGGCCCGAGCCGCAGTTCCCACTGTTGCATTTGTTGATGCATTGGGGCAGAGCAGGAACGACCCCTCGCTGCATCCCCGGCTGCGGCTGCTCCCTGCAGCACCCGTGGGGAGCA
>NC_031797.1:3711663-3714149 GCF_001522545.3 Parus major | reverse complement strand
GTGACACATGTACACACGGTGACACACGTACACACGGTGACACACGTACACACGGTGACACACGTACACACGGTGACACACGTGTACACACGGTGACACACACACACACAGTGTCACACGTGTACACACGGTGACACATGGGTACAGAGTGTGACACATATACACAGTGTGACACATGTCTACACACGGTGACACACACACACACACACAGTGTGACACACGTGTACACACTGCCCCATACACACACACACTGCCCCACACACAGTGCCACACGTGTACACGGTGCCACACACACACACACAGTGACACATGTGTACACACGGTGACACACACGTACACACTGCCCCATACACACACACAAAGTGCCCCACGTGTACACACTGCCCTACATGTACACAGTCTCACACACACAGTGCCCCACATTTACACACTGCCCCACACACAGTGCCACACATGTACACAGTGTCACACGTACACACTGCCCCACACACACACACAGTGCCCCACATGTACACACTGCCCCACACACACACACAGCCCCACACACACACACAGCCCCACACACAGTGCCCCACATGTACATGGTGCCCCACATGTACACAGTCTCACACACACAGTGCCCCACACACACACACTGCCCCATACACTGCCCCACACACAGTGCCACACATGTACACACTGCCCCACACACATACACAGTGCCCCACACACACACACACTGCCCCATAAACACACACACACTGCCCCACATTTACACACTCCCACACACACACACTGCCCCACACACTGCCCCACACATGTACACATACACACACACTGCCCCACACACTGCCCCACACATTTCCCCCCCCACACACTGCCCCACACACACACAGTGCCCCACACACACAGCCCCAGGGCCGGGCTCTGCCCCATTTTCAAGAGGGGGAAGCGTTTCCAGCAGGGGCTGTGCACTCACTCCTTGGTTCCGTGGTTTCACACATTGTTTGATTGATGAATTCACCTTTACGAGCGCTCCCGGGTGAGTCTCCAGCTCAGGGGGAGGCTGGGTTTGGTGGTTCTGGAGGTCTTTTCCAACCCCAATTTGGTGATTCTGTTCCAGACTAGATTCAGGTTCATTTCCAGCCTTAATTCAGTGATTCTTTTCCACCCCTGCTTCGGCGGCTCTTTCCCAACCTCAATTCCCTGATTCCAAGAGCAAAAGCTGCCCTGAGTTTATCTAAAAGCAATTCACTAAACTTCCCTCCAACACAAACCCTCAGTCCTAAACCCTCAGATTTCTGTCAAAACAACAATTCAGGCTTGAGCTGTTCCCTAAGGAAAGACCCTGGAGCCCCTCTGGACACGAAGGAAGCAGGAAGGCCCCTCCTCTCCCCGCAGATCCCAACCTTGGCTGTTTTTTTTCGGGAGAAACCCCAAAACCAGCGCGTTTATTCCTCGGAGCAACGCCCCCCCCGTCACTGTGATGGCAATGTGAAAGCGCAGGTAGCCTTTGTTACGTGTGTCTGTCCTTTTTAAAAAACAACCAGGAAAAAGGAAAAAAAAAAAAACCAACAAAACCCTTAAAAAAAAACCCCTCCCTCCCTCTTAGAATTAAACTTTGTAGTGTTCCTGTTCTTTGTATTTTGAGTTGCATCTTATTTATACGGCGCAGTGTAGGCATGGATTGCATGTCGGTTTTCTATGCGGGCACCACGACATTCTGACTGTGTATTATAAATCATTTTTACCTTTTTAAACAGGGAAAAAAAAAAACAAAAAACCTAAAAACAAAACAAGGAAACAAACAAAAAAAATAATTAACGACAGCAACACAACAGAATCATTGTGTGGAATTTCTATACTGCAAAGCCAAACACTACATGGAGTCCTCTCTTGGTTTGTGTTATTTATTTTCCGAGTGTGGGGCGGGCGGGGGGCGGGCGGAGCCGTGTGTGCGTTGCCTTATGTGGGCTTGACCAATTTTATCAAAATAAAGGCCTGAAGGGGTAAAATCCGCTGGCTCTTGTCTTCAGGGGGTGGAGGGTGGGATGGGGAGAGCAGGGGAAAAAGGGAGAGGATCCTGTGGGAAAAAGGAGAAAATCCTGCAGAAAAAAGGGAGAGGATCCCATGGAAAAAAAGGAAAAAATCCTGTGGAAAAAAGGGAGAAAATCCTGTGGAAAAAAAGGAGAGGATCCCGTGGAAAAAAGGGAGAAAATCCCACGGAAAAAAGGGAGAGGATCCCAAACGCAGCTGGGCTGTTTGGGAATTTCTCCCGGGAGTGAAGAGCAGGGGCTTGAGTTTGAATCCTGGAATTGCAGCTCTGGAATCCTGGAATGGCCCCAGTTGGACCCAGAGGGATCCTCGGCACAGAACACCCCGAGGATCCCAGATCCCGCAATTGTTGGGGTGGGAGGAGCCCTCTGGATAATCCCACAGCCCACCCAGGGCAGGGACACAGCAGCGTGTCCAGGTGGGTTTGGGATGTTCCAGGTGGGTTTGGGATG
>NC_031797.1:3705528-3711433 GCF_001522545.3 Parus major | reverse complement strand
CCAGGTGGGTTTGGGATGTTCCAGCAGGAACCAGGCAGGCAGGGGTAAGGACAGGGAGGTTCTTGAGGAAAAGGTGCCTCCCTGCCTTGGCGTTTCCAGGAGAATTCCCAATCCAGCCCCACCGAGCTCGGCCCTGAGGGTTCCTCCCTTCCACATCTGCCAGGGAAAAGCTTCAGGAGAGTGGAGAGAACACATTCATGACCAAGGAGAAATCTAGAATTTATTATCCAGCGTTCCAAGTGTTCATTCTCCAACATTCCAGAGCAAGATTCTCTCCTTAAAGTGCTTTTTTCACGTGTGGAAATGAGCAGCTCGGACCGAGGCTGCTCCGCGCGTCCTTCTCAGACTCGTGCTGGGTTTGCTTTGCAGCAGGTCTCGAAAAGGAAAACATTCACACTCGGGAGCCTTGGAGCAGGGAGAAGATTCCTGGGAATCATCCACGCCAAACCTCCCCCAACCATCGCAGCTGCCGCAGGGAGCTCCCAGCACGGCCTGAGCCGGGGCTTGCGGCAGCTCAGGCTTCTGGTCACACTCCCTGTCTCCACCTCTGCCCTTCCCAGAGGATTCGTGTAACGTTTTCAGGGATTTGCTGTTGGGGAAGGGGAGCTGGAGGCGGTGAGGGCGCGCTGGGAGGTGCTGACAGCTCTTGGGGCAGGATTCCAGAGCGGGAGCGGGGCGGCCGAGCACGGCGTGGGAAGCAGGACGGGCTGCGGGGACGTTCCGTGGGATTAGTCCTGCTGGACCCGGAACGTCTCGTAATCCTCTGGGATGGTGTCTGAGGATTGGAGCAAGGAGAGATCAGGGGCAGGAACAGCAGGGCAGAACGGGCTCCCGTTCCCTGCCCCTTTCCCGTGCAGGTGTGGAGGGGTGGAAAAGGGAGGAGAGTTTCTCACCGTTGCAGCGGTAGCGGAGGTTGGACCAGATGATGTTCTCCTGGGAGAAGCAGAAGACCCCGAGGCGTCCCCCTCTCATGGTGGTGTCCAGGACAACTCCGGTGTCTGCCACCACCTCGGGACCTTCGTAGAACCGAGCCCTGGGGGGGAACACGGCCGGGAGTGACGGAGCTCCCCGAGCCCAGGGACGCTCTCCCAGGGGAGGCTGGGGCAGCCTGGGACGGGGGGATTGTCCCTTCCAAAACCATTCTGGGATTCCTGAGGCTGATTTTCCTGCTGGGAATGGTCCTGCCCTGAGCCTCACCTGATGTAGCCGACCTGGGGCCGGTGCTGCAGGAACCAGCGGTAGGAGGTCTTGTCCTTCCAGCCCGAATTCCGGGGATCTTTCCAGAGCAGCTTCACCTGGTCCATGGTGTCTCCCGTGTGCCACAGGGAATTCCGGAGGTATTCCCCAGGGCCCGTCTTGGATTTCACTGCCTGGGACAGAGGAGAGGCTGCTCAGTGTGTGCAGGAAGGATTCAACACGGCCGCTTAGCCCGGGGCAAAAACCCAGCCGGGAATTCCTTTCCCAGGGCTCCTTTACCTTCAGCTGAATCCCCGGCTCCGCCACTGCCCGGAAGGGATTTGCCTGCCAGTAGGTTTGCTCCATCTGCTTCCACATCACCACGTAGAAGCTGGAGCTGTCCTGGTAGCCGAAGATGAAGCCGGCGTAGTCGTCGTCGGTGGCCGTGTTGACGTGGAAAGTGCCCTCGAAGTCCACCCCGTTGAAGGCCGTGTACCCTGCCAGGGCAGAGACAGAGACTCTGCATCCCGGCAGAAACAGAGCTGGGATGGGGCTGGGAGGAGGATTCTGCCCAGGGGAATCCGGGCTCTGTGCCCCAGAGGAAATGGTGGATGGAGGAATGAAAGCTGCAGTGAGTGATGATTTCCCCGAGGGAAAAGGGAAATTCCTCACCTACAGCCAGGCCGGGGTCGCTGTTCATGGTCTGGACAATCTCCATGCCCTGGGAAAGAGGAATTGTGACTCCTCAGTGCAATTCCAGACACAGCAAATTCCCTCTTGTGCTGCCCCTGGGCTGTGACTCTGGGATTTGGGCGCTGCAGAACCACAGAGGCTGCGGAGCCCTTCAGGGAAAACCCTCCAGGGTCGCTCCCAGCCGGAGCTGTCCCCACCTGGTTGAGGACGATCCAGTTGGGGTCGATCTGGGCGTCCCCCTCGGGGTCCAGCACCACGGTCTGGAAGGCCCTGAAGTCGGTGAGCGTCACCTCGGCGTTCTCGGGGCAGACGTCGATCCTGTCGATCACCATGTCCCTGTCGAAGTCGTCCTCACACAGGTTCCCAACGCCGTCCCCTGAGGAGGAGGAGGAGGAGGAGGGGGAGGAGGAGGAGAAGGAAGGAGCCTGGAGCAGCAGCTCCTGCCCTGGGTTTGCTCAGCCTCGGAGCTGAGCTGCAGAGAAACCTGGGGGCTTCTGCTGCTGCCAGAGAAACCCCTCAAAGCCCAGAGACCTCTGGGAGAGAGAACCTGACCCCAAACCTGACCCCAGACCTGACCCTAAACCTGATCTCAAACCTGACCCCAAACAAGATCCCAAACAGGATCCCAAACCTGACCTCAAACCTGACCCCAAACGTGACCCCAGACCTGACCCCATACAGGATCCCAGACCTGACCCCATACAGGATCCCAAAGCTGACCCCAAATCTGACCCCAAAGCTGACCCCAAAGCTGACCCCAAAGCTGACCCCAAAGCTGACCCCATACAGGATCCCAAAGCTGACCCCAAAGCTGACCCCAAAGCTGACCCCAGACCTGACCCCAAAGCTGACCCCAGGCCGCCCCCAGCCCGATCCCCACTCTGGCTCTGTGGACACCTGCAGGTGTCACTGGCTGGACTCAGCCCCAGATTCCTGCGGGGTTCCAGCGCTCGGAGCTGTCCCGGGAGCCCCGGGGGGATCCATCCCTCACCATCCGCGTCCTCCTGCCCGGGGTTCGGGACCAGCCTGCAGTTATCGGGGCCCGGGGGCCTGAAGTCCGGAATTCCGTCATCATCATCATCCTCGTCACACTCATCTCCCAGCCCGTCCCCGTCCGTGTCCACCTGCGAGCTGTTGGGCACCGTGGGGCAGTTGTCCCGGGAGTCCTGGTGCCCGTCCCCGTCGCTGGGGACAAGGGAAGGGCCAGGTCAGCCAGGGCCACCAGCTCGGGGACCCCCCCGGGCCGGGACCCTCGGCTGGAGCGGCGGGATCGGGAATTCCGGCCTTAAAGGGATGTGGGTCGGGGGCGTTCCCGCTGGGATCGGCTCCGGGATCGCTCCAGGGTCACTTTTGGTGAAGTCTGGAGGAAATTCAACCTCTAAAGTTTTTATAGGGGGAGGCCAAGCCGGGTTCTCGCAGCCCTTTGGTCCCTTCGACCCCCCGGATTTTGGGCCAATAAACAGAAATTTTAATTTCTGCAGCTCACCTGTCCTGGTTGGTGTCACAGGCATCTCCCACCAGATCGTGGTCGGTGTCTTTCTAGAAAAATAAAGGGAGAAAAATTGAAATTTTCCAGAGGAAAAGGCAAGAAAAAGAGCAGAGAGCTGCCAGGAGCAGGGGAGTCCTGAGGGAGGTTTTGGGGGGATCCTGAGAATTCCAGCAGTGGGAGGAAGGGAGAGCCCAGAGTGCCAGACTTTGTCCCTGGCTGATGTTTGCTCCAGAGGGAATTTCCTTCCGTGCCACAGGGGGTGGCAGCTGGAATTGTCACCTGGGCAGGGCCTGGGTGTTGTGGGGTGACAGGAGGGGCCCTGCAGGACCCAGAATTGTCACCAGGAGCTGTTGGGGTGACAGGAGGGGCCCTGCAGGACCCAGAATTGTCACCAGGAGCTGTTAGGGTGACAGGAGGGGCCCTGCAGGACCCAGCCCGGGGGTTCTGTACCTGGTCAGGGTTGCTGAGGGTGGGGCAGCTGTCACAGGCGTCCCCCACGCCGTCCCCGTCCCCGTCCCTCTGGTCAGGGTTGGGCACTCTCTTGCAGTTGTCCATGGGGTTTCTGATCCCTGGAAAACAGGGAACAGTGGATGCACAGGAATCCAGGGGGGTGAAATCATGGATAAAGCAAGGATTTCAGGATTTGGGGGTGGCGTTTTTTGGGATTCAGCGGTTTTTGTGCTCAGCTGGGTCCCCAAAGCCAGCCAGGTTCGTCCCCAGCCCAGGGGACAGCCCCGACACCCCCAGCCTCCAGCCAGGAGCTGCAGGCGCCTGCGATATTCCCAAATTTCTCCCTTAAAACGCAGCACGGGGCAGTGAGGGACAATAAAAACCACAACAAATCCAAGCTCCGGGCAGCTCCCGGGCAGGGGACGCGGGGACAGCCGGGTTTGGCAGCCGGGAACGGGCTGATCCCAGCGGGAATCCGGGATGCGCCCGGCTCTCACCGTCCCCGTCCATGTCATCGTCGCACTCGTCCCCTTTGCCGTCGCCGTCGATGTCCCTCTGGTCGTTGTTCTTCACCTGCCGGCAGTTGTCACACGCGTCCCCGAAGTTGTCCCTGTCGGCGTTGCGCTGGTCCGCGTTCCGCGTGTACACGCAGTTGTCCTGCGGGAGGGGACGCGGCTGCCACCGGCACGGACCCCAAACCCCCCCGGGGCTCCTCCAGAGCCCGCAGCTTCCTCAGCCGAGCCCTGGAGCCTCCGGGAACCCGGAGGGGCCACACCGGGAGCTTGGAATGCACACCGGGACCTCGGAATGCACACCGGGAGCTTGGGATGCACACCGGGAGCTTGGGATGCACACCGGGACCTCGGAAATCCCAGTGGCACCTCAGAATCCACACCGGGAGCTTGGAATTCCCAGTGGGACCACAGAATTCACACTGGGATCTTGAAATGCACACTGGGATCTTGGAATTCCCAGTGGGACCACAGAATTCACACCGGGACCTCAGAATTCACACCAGGATCTTGGAATTCCCAGTGGGACCTCAGAATTCACACTGTGACCACCAAATTACCAGAGACCTCTGAATTCCCATTGGGACCTCTGAATTCCCACTGGGACCCCTGAACTCCCCCTAGAACCTCTCAGTTCCCAGTGGGACCTTGGAATTCCCATTGGGACCCCCTGAATCCCCCCTGGGAGCCCCGAATGGCCCCCGAAGGTGCTGCAGGAGCCTGGGAAGGGCAGCAGGGCCCGAACCTCGGTGTTTGGGATCCCGTCTCCATCGGCATCATCATCGCAGGCGTCCCCGATGCCGTCCCTGTCCGCGTCCTCCTGGCCCGAGTTGGGGACGGTGACGCAGTTATCCTGCCGGGAGAGGCACAGGGATGCGGGAACCTCCCCGCCTGGCCTGCCGGGGTTATCCCCGCAGGGATAACGGCAATGACGTTCCCGGCTTTCCCTTCCTCACCTTGCGGCATTTCTTGTCGGAGCAGCGCTGTTTCTCGTCGGGGACTCCGTCGATGTCCGTGTCCTTCCCGCACACGTAACCATTCCCTGCCCAGCCCACCAGGCACTGCAAGGGGACACACGGTCGGCCACGGCCCTCCCAAATCCAGGGATTTGAGAGGGAAACGGCGCCGAACGCTGCAAATCCAGGGATGTGAAAGCCTGCAGGGAAATAAAGCCCTGGAGGAACGCTCCTGGAATTTCAGCTGCTGCGGGGAGCGGGCGGCAGCAGCAGGAGCTGGGCTGAGGATGCTGAGGGGATTCTCCCTGCTCAGCTCCAGGGAATCCCGTGCCCGGAGGATCTGAAGCGCTTCAGGGAAAAGCGAAGCCCCAAAAAGCCCGGGGAGGAGCAGGGAGGGTTTGGGAAGGAAGGGAAGGTTTGGGATCTCCAGGAGAGGGCAGTGGCAGACCCGGGACAGCAGCGCGGGGTGAGGGAACGAGGAAGAGCAGCGGGACCCCAATCCCGGGAGTTTGGGATCAGAACAGATCGCGGGGGAATCAGAGCACACCCCAATTGTTGGGGGGGTTGGACCAGACCCAAATCCCGGGGCGGGGTCGGAGCGGGACCCGGGAACAGGAGATGGGACCCGA
>NC_031797.1:3702082-3705150 GCF_001522545.3 Parus major | reverse complement strand
CGGTGCCGGTGTCCCCTCCGGGCCGCACCTGGCAGGACAGGGAGCCGTCCCTCTCCACGATGCACTCGGCTTTCTCGTGGCACGGGCTGATGTCGCCGTTGGGGCAGCGCCGTGTCCCCGCGGGGGGCTGGCTCCGGCAGCCGCTGCTCTGGTCCCCCACAAAGCCCGGCTTGCAGGCCCCGCATTTGTAGGATCCCTGCGGGGAGAACGGGGAGCAGCTCCGGGAATTCCATCCCAGCCCCTCCCAAGATCCCATCCATCCCTGCCCTGTGGCACTGGAGCCATTCCCTGGCTCCTGTCCCTCCATCCCTTGTCCCTCTCCAGCTCTCCTGGAGCCCCCCAGGCCCTGAGGGGGCTCTGAGCTCTCCTGGATCCTTCTCCTCTCCAGCTGAGCCCCCCCAGCTCTCCCAGCCCGGCTCCAGAGGGGCTCCAGCCCTTGGATCCCCTGAGGATTTACCCGAGTGTTGATGCAGATGGAGTTCGGGACACAGTTGGTGGCAGCTCCAGTCTCACACTCGTTGATGTCGGTGCACACCTGCCCAGGAGGACCGGGACACACCTTTACCTTCCCTCCAGCCCAAATCCCGGGATGCCAGCGGGGCCAGGAGCAGAAGCACAGCCCTGGCACCCCTCACTAGCCCAGGGCTAGTAAAGCTTCAGGCAGATCCCAGCAGGATTCCAGCCTGGGAACAGAGCCCCGAGCTGAGCCGCTGGAATATCCTCACTCTGGAAGGGTGATCCCATGGATTTGGAAGCTCAGTGGCTGCATGCCATGAGCGGCCCCAAATTCCCAGAGCCACGTGTGGGACAATTATCCCTAAAAACCCCAATCAGCTTTTGGGATTTTTAATCTGCCTGGAGCTGTCAGAGATGCTGGGAGGGGGTGGCAGCAGCTGTGTGGACTCTGCAGGATGGATTCTCATTCCCACTCCCATTCCCATTCCCATTCCCATTCCCATTCCCATTCCCACTCCCATTCCCATTCCCATTCCCATTCCTGTTCACATTCCCATTCCCACTCCCATTCCCACTCCCAGAGGGGTTGGGATGCTCTGTCCAGCCCCAGTTTGGGACAGGGGAGGTGGCTCTGGAGCTCAGGACATCCTGGGCGCTCTCCTCTCCCTGGAATCACGGAATCCCAAAGTGATTTGGGCTGGGAGGAGCTTTCCATCCTCCCATTCCCACCCCCATGGACACCTCCCACTACCCCAGACCGCTCCAAGCTGGCCTGGGACCCTCCCAGGGCTGGGAATTCCCTCCCAATCCAGAACCCCATCTCCCATCTCCTCCCCTCGCAGACCGTGGAGCCGGGGAGGGGAGACAATTCCCAGCTGCGGAACATTCCGGGCTCTCACCTGTTTGTTGGCCCTGGCGAAGGCCATGCCCAGCCCTTCCAGCGGCTCCCCGGTGAAGCCGGGCGGGCAGGGGTCGCAGCGGAAGCCGGGGTTGGTGTTGATGCACTGCACTTTTGGGAAGCAGGGGTTGGCGTTGCACTGCAATGAGACAGGAGCTGCCCAGGGCTGCGCCACAGCTCACATTTGGAGTTTGAAGGAAGAGAAAACGGCGCTGGAGTCCCTCGGGGAACTTCCAAAGCTGTTCCAGCCGTAAAACAACGGCACTCTGAGCTCTGGCTCTCCTCAGGTGACACCAGAGCACGGGCAGGGAGCTGCTCTTGATTCACCTTTTCCTTCCTGGGATCCTCAGAGTGCAGGGAACCGGACAATTCCACACTCTCCCTTCCCAAAAGCTCTCCCAATGCTTTGCTTCCCCCAACACTTGGTTATTTTCCCTGGATTTTGATGCAGCACAGGAATACAGAGCATCCCATATTTTGACAATCCCAAAATCTCCCACGGAGCCTCCGGCAGGTTTTTAAATTGAACCGAGGCTCGGTAAGAGTGGGATGGGCACGGTTTGGGAAGCACAGAACTCAGGAGCCCTCCAAAATAAATCCATGGATGAGCAGAGCTTTGCACACACACGAAGTTTAAAATCGGTGGAAAGCCACATTTCCTTAAAAAAAAAAGGATTTCCTAAGAAAATGACACAGCAAGGTTTGATTTAGGGGCAGAAACAAAGCCCTGCGGTTGAAATTTGCTGTTTCAAGAATGACTTGGGAACTGTTTGATCCCGTTCCACAGCTGATAAATCTTATCCCCAGCAGCTCCTCGGCACAGGAGAGCGCTCTCCTCTTCCAGACTGTGCACCACAAACCTCGGGATTTATTTCACCGGGAGAAACCCCGAGCGCACAGACCCGAAACCCCCGGAGGGGCTGGGACGGAATTCCAGCATCCCCGGGAACTGCAGCGGCTCCGGGGGCAGCATTGCAGCGGTGGCTGCGGGATGCAGGGCTGCAGGATTCAGGGATGCAGGGCTGCAGGATTCAGGGATGCAGGGCTGCAGGATGCAGGATTCAGGGATGCAGGGCTGCAGGATGCAGGGGTGCAGGATTCAGGATGCAGGGATGTAGGATGCAGGGGTGCAGGATTCAGGGATGCAGGATTCAGGGATGCAGGGATGCAGGATTCGGGCATGCAGGATTCAAGAGTGCAGGATGCAGGGCTGCAGGATGCAGGGGTGCAGGATTCAGGGATGCAGGGATTCAGGGCTGCAGGATGCAGGGTGTAGGGCTGCAGGATGCAGGGATGCAGGGGTGCAGGATTCAGGGCTGCAGGGCTGCAGGATGCAGGATACAGGGATGCAGGGATGCAGGGTGTAGGGGTGCAGGATTCAGGGCTGCAGGATGCAGGGATGCAGGGCTGCAGGGCTGCAGGATTCAGGGATGCAGGGCCCAGGCTGCAGGGCTGCAGGGTGCAGGGTGCAGGTTTATTCACCTCGTTGATGTCGCTGCAGTGGGTGCCGTTCCCGGAGTAGCCGGCGGGGCAGGGCCCGCAGCGGAAGCCGCCGCCGCTCTCGGTGCACGGCACCCCCGGGAAGCACGGGCTGGGAACACAGCGCTTGAACTGGGTCATGGTGACCACCGGACCCGTCACCTCCGGCCGCATCCCTGCGGGACAGCGCGGTCAGGAGCGGGTGTGACACAGCCACAGGAACGTCCTGGGGTGT
>NC_031797.1:3701045-3701937 GCF_001522545.3 Parus major | reverse complement strand
TCCTGGGGTGTTCCAGAGCCACCACGGGATGTCCCAGAGCCACCAGAACATCCTGGGGTGTCCCAAAGCCACCACAAGGTGTTCCAGAGACACCACGGGGTGTGACAGAGCCACCCGAATGTCCTGGGGTGTCCCAGAGCCACCACAAGGTGTTCCAGAGCCACCACGGGGTGTCCCTTCACCCCCAGGCCAGCTCTGGGGTGTCCCTTCACCCCCAGGCCAGCTCTGGGGTGTCCCTTCACCCCCAGGCCGGCTCCGCAGGGGGAGCAGCAAAGGCTGGGGGTGAGGGGATGGAAGGAGCCCCGGGGAGGGTTTGGGGATGAGGGGCTCAGAGCTCAGACCACCCCCGGCAGTGCTGGGCTGATCCCACAGGGATTAACGGGATATTGGGAGGGAATTCCTGCCTGGGAGGGTGGGGAGGGGCAGGGATGGAATTCCCAGATCCCTGCATCCCTGGAAGTGTCCCAGGCCACCCTGGTGTCCCTCCCATGGCACGGGTGGCACTGGGTGAACTTTAAGCTCCCTCCAACCCAAACCATTCCCAGATTCTGGAATTCTGGGGCGTTGCTGGAAGGAAAGAGAAGCTTTTGGAGCCCCCTATCTCCCCTCGAGCCACGAGAACATTCTGGACACCAATCCCTGTGAGCTGTGGGGCCGGAAAAACAATCCCAGATATTGGGAATAGCCAGGAATAGCCGTGATCCCAGCTGTTCCCTTTGGATCACGGCTGGAATTGCCGGAGGGGGCAGAGGAGCGGAGGACACAGCCCCGCACTCACCGCACGCATCGCACTCCATCACCGTGTTCTTCAGGAATGTGATCTCCTTGATCTGGGGGGAAAAACAACCGGGATGAGCCCGGGCCGGGATCTGCATCCCGGGATTCCCGGGAC
>NC_031797.1:3698537-3700055 GCF_001522545.3 Parus major | reverse complement strand
TAAAATAAAATAAAATAAAATAAAATAAAATAAAATAAAATAAAATAAAATAAAATAAAATAAAATAAAATAAAATAAAATAAAATAAAATAGTGGCAAGAGGGGAAAGAACAAACAGGAAAATCTGCTGGAAGGGAGCACTGGAATGATGGCTGGAGGCTGCCAGGAGCCCTGGCTGTCCTGATTCCCAAAAAACACTGGGTTTTTATGCAGAGCCTGGAATGTGAGAGGAGCTCCGATGTTTTTGCAGGATTCCAGCTCCCTGCCCCTGGAATGGCTCCATTCCCACCGGGATCAGCAGCAGAATGAACCTTTCTGTCCCCCCAGAGAGAGAATCCAAACCCTGCTCCAAACCCTGCTCCAAACCCTGCTTCAAACCCTGCTCCCCTGCACCAAACCCTGCTCCAAATCCTGCTCCAAACCTGCTCCAAATCCTGCTCCAAACCCTGCTCCAAACCCTGCTCCCCTGCACCAAACCTGCTCCAAATCCTGCTCCAAATCCTGCTCCAAATCCTGCTCCAAATCCTGCTCCAAACCCTGCACCAAACCCTGCTCCAAACCCTGCTCCAAACCCTGCTCCCCTGCACCAAACCCTGCTCCAAACCTGCTCCAAACCCTGCACCAAACCCTGCTCCAAATCCTGCTTCAAACCCTGCTTCAAACCCTGCACCAAACCCTGCTTCAAATCCTGCTTCAAATCCTGCTCCAAACCTGCTCCAAACCCTGCACCAAACCCTGCTCCAAACCTTCTCCAAACCCTGCTCCAAACCCTGCTCCAAACCCTGCTCCAAACCCTGCTCCAAACCCTGCTCCCCTGCACCAAACCCTGCTCCAAACCTGCTCCAAACCCTGCACCAAACCCTGCACCAAACCCTGCACCAAACCCTGCTCCCCTGCACCAAACCCTGCTCCAAACCCTGCTTCAAACCCTGCACCAAACCCTGCTCCAAACCCTGCTTAAAACACGGGAAGAGCACCCAAGGAATCCCAAATTCCCAAAAAAAAGCCAGGAAAGCTTTCAGGATTGAAGCAGGAAAAGGGAAGGCAGAGCTGGGTGGGAACACAAATAAAGGATGGGAGAGCTCCTGCAGCTCCCAAATTCGGCCTCTCCTCCGATCTCCTGAGCCCACAAAACCAAGGAAAAAGGGAATTTGTTCTCCCATCCTGCCACATCCCGGTTTTAAAGCTTCACTCTCCGTGTTTGCCGGAAAATTCGGGAATTCAAGGGAACTTCCAGTGATTCCAACCCTGATTCCCATCTTGAGTTCTTCAGGTTGGGTTTTTCCCCCGCCTCAAAGGGGTTTTTTTTTACAGTTTGAAGGTTTTTTTCTCACCTTGAAGTTTATCCCAAGGGTTTTTTTCCAGCTGGAATTTTTTCCCAACTCGAAGGGTTTTTTTTTTTCACCCCGAATTTTTTCCCAACTTGAGGATTTTTCCCAACTTTATTTCCCTTTACAAACCACCAGCGATAATCTGCTGAGGACTCCACACAGGAAACTGAGAATTCCCAGAGCTCAG
>NC_031797.1:3693070-3698437 GCF_001522545.3 Parus major | reverse complement strand
AAAAAAAAAGAGGGGTAAAATGGGGGGAATCAACCCCTACCAATGTATAAAGTGAAAATTCCAAACCAGTCGAGGAGCTCAAAACCAGCCCGTGGTGCCTGAAAATTCCTGGAGTATCCAGGCTGTGAGGGGAAAAGGTGTTGGAAAACACTAAAAAGCTGCAATTTTGACGTTTTGGGTGCGTTTTTTTTTTGGACCTGGTTTTCTCGAAGTGCCAGTGCGGGGCTCAAGGTGCAGGAAGAAGCAGGAGGAGGGAAGAGGGAAATAAAAACCAAAAAGCACAAGTTTGGTTGGTGATGTTTTAAGGGTCCGTGTGAAGGGTAAGAGGGAAATTAAATTTGAGAGGAGTAAAATGAAAAAATTAGGGAATTGGAGGAAAGGGGGGGAAAAAAAGGGGGGGGAAAAAGGGGAAAAACTCTTGTTTTGAGTTGTTTCCTTTCTCAGAGCTCTTCCTGGCCAGCACACCTCAGAAAAAGATCTGGAACGTGTCTGAATCCATGCAGGGAAGAAAAGGGAAGGGAACACTCTGTTTCCCAGTTTCTACATTCAAAAAAAAACCCCAAAAAACAAAATAAAGGGAAAAAAAAAAAATCTTTTTAAACCAACCCAAAGCAGCAACACGCTCTGAGAAACAAAAGCACCAAAACCATCACAGGCTGAATTCAAATTCTGCCCCTGGACAAACAGCCAGCCTGCAAAACTTGTGGGAAAATCGGCTGAAATTCTGCTGAATTTAAATCAGGTGCAGCTGCTAATTAAGGAAGAACTTTTCAGCACCCCCAGGCTCCTGGAATTCCTGTTTTTCCCAGCTGGGAGGGGACAGGGAAGGGAGAGGACACGGGGACAGAAGCACTGCTGGAAGTGCCAGGGAATTCCTCCCTCTGGATCAGGACAAGAGCAGGATAATCGGCTTCTCCATTGGAGAAAAGAAATCGGGGGGCTGAGCGAAGGGAAAACAGAGCTGAGAGTTTTCCAGCAGCCCCCAAAAAAAAAACCCCAAAATGACCCAGAATTGGTGGCCATCACCCTCCAGGGCCTCCCAAAACCCCGGGGATCTTTAATTCCCAGGGAAATCAGGGAATGTGCCGCCCTGCTGGGCTCGGGGGCAGAATTCCTGAGGTCAAATCCCAGCTCCAGTCTGCCCCATTCCAGCCCTGGGAATAATCTGTGTGTCAACACTCCAGTGCCATTCCCACATTCCCTGATTCCTAAGGAAATATTTGGCATTGGGAGCAGGTTCATGCTCCAAAGAAGTGCAAAGACAAAAAAAGAAAGGAGAAGGCTGCTCCTGCTCCCCTTGTGCAATTCCTTCCATTCCTGTTCATCCCATCCGGCTACGACAGCTAAAATACACAACAAGCAGGAAAGGACAGGTTTTAAGTTAAATTTTGGGGTTTTTTCCTCACATTATGGACTCTCTGGAAAGGGATTTTCCCACCTCGGTTTGTGTTGATTGCCAGAGGAGTCTGAAGTCTGCTCTGACCTCTGGATTTTAACAGAGGGATGGATCATCCACCAAAAAAAAAAAATCAAAATAAATCTCCATTTCCCTGAAAAAACTGATTTCAAAGAGGAACACTGAGAAGTTCTTGAGCGCTCCTTGTCCAATTCCAGCTGGAAGCGATTGGCACTGTAGGCTCAACGCTGCGGTGCCCACAAGGACTCGATTCCAAGAGGAATTTTAGGGATGAAACAGCAGAGGGGATGAGTTTGTGAAGAGAGGTGACACCACCCACGCAGCAGGTACCAAAGCAGGACATCCAGGAGCTGGGATCAGCTCCCAGGGACAGGGTTTTTTTTGGGGGGACAGCCCTGGCTGCAGCAGGGTTTGTTCTCACACGGTGCACATGTAACACTGACCAAAAGAAATGGGATTTTGAAGGATGGGACGCCTCCTTCCTCAGTGCATCCACACCCCTGGAAAACGCTGCCTCTCTCCAGGGCAGGGCAGCGCAGGAGGAAAACACCAACGCAGCTGGGAGCGGATCCAGTTTGGGAATCCAGGCACAGCCCTGGCTCAGCGACAACACACAGAGGAAAATTTCCTTTATGGGAGGGCTCAAAACTCCCCTCCTCTGCTGCCTCCAGTCTTTGGTAATCTCAGAGGGACGCCACAAACGAGGGTGGTTGATGCAGCTCAACCCAAAACCAAGGAAAATTCATGGAAAAACGGCAGGATTCCCAGCCAGAGAAAACATTCAGCTTTCGGAACAAGCGTAGTGTCCTGCTCTCACAGGAATTCCCTGCGGACTACACTGGGATATTGCACTTGGCAGGCTGCAGGGAGCTGCAGATCTGCCACTTCCCACATCCGGGGGTCATTCCCAACAGCTCCGAGCCCCCTCTTCCATCATCCACAGCTTCCATCTGCCCTCGGAGAGCCAGGTGAGGAGCCAGGAGCAGCACAGGTGGGGTGGGGAGGCTCCACTCCTGGGGGCAGAGTCCATCAGAAGGGTGAGGCAGCTGTTTGGGAGGACTCAGCTCTGCAGGATCGGGAATTTTTCACTTAGGGAACAGTTAGGCTTCCAAATTAAAAAGTGTGGGGGGGAAAAAAAAATAAAATAAAAAATCCAACAACAACAGGGAAAAAAAAACAACCCTAACAAACCAAACCCCAAACGGGCGAGTTCTCAGCTGCAGGAGCACGTGGGAGGCCAGGGAAGAACCAACTGCTCTTTCTACACGCCGGCCACCGAGCCACTACCTCTGCTGCAGCTTGCGGAGCAGGATCTGCGTCAGGTCGAAGGTGGTGAAGCTGATCCCCACGGCGATGGGGCCCTTCACCCAGTTCATGCTGAGCCCTTTGTAGAGCCCTCGCACCAGTCCCTCCTCCCTGACGATCTCCTGCATGGTGAGCAGGATGGAGCTGTAGGTGTGGCCCAGCACGCCGGCAGTCTGCATGCGGCGCCGCACCACGTCCAGCGGGTACGAGGCCGACTGCCCGATGAGGCCGGCGCACGCCCCGAACAGCAGCCGCTCCGGGGGCGAGGGCTGCGCCTTCCCGCTGTGCTCTGCGGGGGACACACAGGGGAAACTCCTTGGCATTGGCACTCAATTATAGGGGACAGGCTGGAGGGGCTCCCGAGGTTTTGTTGCGGAGGTTGCGCTCGTCGGTTCCCCACGGTTTGTGTTTCACCCCAGGTTGCACTCCTCCAAGGTTTTGCTCCCCAGGTTTTGTTCCCAAGGTTCCATTCCCCAAGTTTTGCTCCTTAGGTTTTGTTCCCCTGGTTTTGCTCCCAAGATTTTGTTCCCCAGGTTTTGCTCCCCAAGTTTTGCTCCTGAGGTGTTTGTTCCCCAAGTTTTGCTCCCCAAGTTTTGCTCCCCAAGTTTTGCTCCCCAAGTTTTGCTCCCAAGGTTCCATTCCCCAAGTTTTGCTTCCGAGGTTCCGTTCCCCAAGTTTTGCTCCCAAGGTTTCGTTCCCCAAGTTTTGCTCCTGAGGTTTTGTTCCCCAGGTTGCACTCCCAAGGTTTTGTTCCCCAAGTTTTGCTCCCCAAGTTTTGCTCCCAAGGTTCCATTCCCCAAGTTTTGTTCCCAAGGTTTCATTCCCCAAGTTTTGCTCCTGAGGTTTCGCTCCCCAGGTTGTTCTCCTGAGGTTTTGCTGCCTGGATTTTGTTCCCAAGTTTTGCTCCCAAGGTTTCGTTCCCCAAGTTTTGCTCCTGAGGTGTTTGTTCCCCAAGTTGCTCTCCTGAGGTTTTGCTCCCCAGGTTTTGTTCCCAAGATTTTGCTCCCGAGGTTTTGTTCCCAAGGTTTTGTTCCCCACGTTGCTCTCCCAAGCAAAATCATTAGAAAAGGTCCCCAAAATCACTAGAGAAGGTCCCCAAAATCACTAGAAAAGGTCCCCAAATCACTAGAGAAGGTCCCCAAATCACTAGAAAAGGTCCCACAAAACAAACCCCTGAGTGATGTCACATTTGCTGACATGTCACAGGTACAACTCCCGAGGTTTTCCTCCCCAGGTTGCTCTCCCCACATTTTGCTCCCAACTCAGCACACAACCCAGTCCTTCTCCACCTGGAAATCCCACTTTTTCTCCTCCACAAGACAGGCACGTCATTCCCACATTCCTCATTCACACCCCGCAGACCCCAGAGCGCTCGGACCCCTCCATCCAAACACCTGCCCCAAAACCTCCAGCGTTTTCCCTGTTTTACCTGCGTGGACTTTCTTCAGCGTCTCGTAGGTGAAGAAGCTGAGGCCGGCGTAGGGAATGACGCCCAGGATGGTGGGTGTGAAGCCCCTGTACAAGGTTTTTAGCCCCTCCTCCCGGGAGATCCGGATGAAGACGTGGACAATGCTGCTGTACCTGGCGTGGGGACACGGGGAGAGCAGACCTGCGCTGGTCAGTGGCTGGGATGTTCCCAGCAGGGCTCCCTGATGGATTAACCCGTAATTAATTTGGTTCCCAGCTCATCAGGCAGCTCAGAGGGGATTTTAGCTCTCCCACAGCCCTGCTGTGCTGTCCTCTTGGGTTTTCCTGGATCCAGCTGGCTTCCTAAACTGGTCTCCCAGTATCCATCTCCTCCCACATCCGTGCCTCTGGACATTCAATCGCTGCTCAGACCCCAGGGATTTATTCCACCAAAGCAAGAAATGACCCAAAAAATGGCAATAGAGCCACGTGACCTTATAAAAACCCCCAAAAAGTTGTGCATGAGGCACTTACATCTCCTTGGGCGTGACAGCCATGCGGGCACGGACCATGTCCAGGGGGTAGGTGACCATGGCAGCCGTGGTGCCAGCCAGGGAGCCGGCAATGAAGCGAGGGAAAGGCGTCAGTGCCCTGAGGTGAGGTGAGAGGAGAGACCAAACGTCACCTGCAGCTGCAAACCCCACAGGGAAAATCCATGGGGAGAAGAGGCTCAGTGTCTGGAGAAGAGGCTCAGGGCTGGGCTGGAGCCTGATGCTTCTCCTGCTCTTTGTTTTGCCTGCCCATTTTCCCAGTGCTGGAAATTGCTCTTTCCAGATGCAGGCCATTTATTGCTCATGCCTGGACATGACAGGGCTGTGTCCTCACAGAATCTGCCCTTCCCTCGGCACCTCAAACCCCACGTCAGGAGGGGCTGCACTCGGATCTTCCCCTTTGGAGCTTCCCCTAAAAGGCTCCACCTTGGAGCTTCCCTCTCAGAGTTTCCTCTGCCTCAGAGCTTCCCCCTCAGAGCTTCCATCTTGGAGCTTCCCCCCTCAGAGCTTTTGCCTCAAAGTTTCCCTCTCAGAGCTTCCCCCTCAAAGTTTCCCCCTCACAACTTCCCCCTTGGAACCTCCCCCTCAGAGCTTTCCCCTCAGAGCTTCCTCTGCCTCAGAGCTTCCATCTTGGAGCTTCCCCATCAGAGCTTCTCCCTTGGAGATTCCTCTCCCTCACAGCTTTCC
>NC_031797.1:3682592-3692780 GCF_001522545.3 Parus major | reverse complement strand
GCTGCCTCTTACTTTCCCTGGAATCCGTAGTAATTCCCCAGGATCTGCTTGTACTCCTCGTGGGCGCAGAACTGGATGGCGGCGTAGGGGATGACGCGGACCATGGTGGCGGAATTCCCTCTCCAGAGGCTCCAGAAGCCCTCGTTGAGGTAGGTGTGATAAATCAGCCTGTAGGCTTCCTGCAGGGATAAATCAGCCCGTGAGCTTCCTGTGGGGAACAGGGCAAGGGTCAGGGATAACGGGAATGCAGGGTGAAGATGTGACCCCACAGTTTAACCCTTCCCAATCCCCCTTCCCACGGAGCTGATGTGGCCGCCCCGGGGGCTCCGTCACATCCCCGTGCTTTAAAATTCGGTTTGTGGAATAAATGGATGAATTTTTTTCAAGTTAGTTAAAGAAAAACATCAAAACTGCACCAGCACTTATTTTTCAGAGTGTTTCCATGCCTGGATCCCAGTTTAATTCCAGAATCCGGCGAGGAGAGAGGGAAGCTCCATGCAAGAGCAAGCCAAGGACAAGGAAGGGTTTTTATATCCCAGTCTGCCTCATTTTCCCTCTCAGGGAAGGCACATTTTGTATAAAACACCTTCCCAAACCCAAATTCATCTCCTCAGGGCCAGGCAGGAACATTCGGATCATGCACACCAGGGCACGGCAAGCATGGAAAAGCTGGAATGCACGGGGAAAAAGAGCTCAGAAAGCCACAGGAGGGATCAGATCCCAGATTTAATTCCCTATAAATGCTGCAACAACTCCTGTGTGCTTGGGGGAAGGAAAGGAGCACTAGAAATGGTCCCAAAATCAGAAGGAAAGGTCCCAAAATCACGAGGAATGGTCCCAAAATCACTACAAAACATCCCAGATCACTAGAAGGTCCCCAAATCACAAGGAAAGATCCCAAATCCACTAAAAAAGATCCCAAAACCCAAAACCCTGAGTGATGTCACGTTTATTGTCACATCACAGGTACAGCCTGGAGTTTGAATCCTCCCAGTAATCACTATCCTAATTAATCCCATAATTAACACCACCATTCCCAGCCTTTCCCTCTACGTTTTCATGGAATGCTGCTGATAAATCCTCAAAAAAGTGAAATAAAGGCCAACAAAAGAAAAATCAAAGACTTCAGGGCAACAGCAGACAGACATCACCTCACCTTGGCAGAAAATCTTTTTGAAGACACTAAAAATAAAAAGAAAAAAGAAAAAAGATTAGGGCTTGCAAGACATAAAAATAAATATTTGATCCATGAATCCCTAAATAAGGGATAAATAAACAGGTGTTTCAGCCAAAGGGATAAAAATAGAAGGAAAAGAATGAATGCAAGAGGAAATAGTGATTCTTGTCTTGTAAATGCTCCCATAATTTAGCACAAAAATCCATTTTTTTCCCCCCACTGCCTGTTAGGAAAATTCAGTTTGCGCGGAATAAATGAATAAATAAAAACAATTAATTAAAGGAAAAACATCAAAACTGCACCGTTCACTTATTTTTCAGAGAATTTCCATGCCCAGATCCCAGCCTAATTCCAGAATCCAGCGAGGAGACAGCGAAGCTCCACGCAAGAGCGGCTCCATCCGAGCAGAACTCAAATGAACTCCCTGATTTTTTATTACATTTTTCTTTTTTTCCCCTTGCATCCATCCAAAGTGACAGCACCTCCTTATCCGTGGAATCCACGAGGCGGGATTTGGGAAGCGGGATTTGTTTGGCAGCTCTGCCAAAAGGGATGGAAAAGCCTGGAAACCTTTTAATGAAACGTGGCTCCAATTAAGGGGCTGCTGCAGCTCCTTCCTCGCTCATCTGAGACTTTGGGAGCCTCTGGAGTGTATCCAACAATTCCATGCAAATCCACTTTTCCCCACTGCTGCTCCTCTGTGCAATTCCAATGCTTTTGTTTTAGTTTTTTTTGGGTTTTTTGGGGGTTTTTTTTTGGGTTTTTTTTGTTTTTTTTTTAAGGAATAAAACACCTCAATAAACAGAGATGGGTTATCAAGGTGGTTTCGCTCCTTTCAAAAGGTTTTTCTCCCTCTGCCACGGGGAAATTTATTGAGTTGTGGGATGGTCTGGGCTGGGAAAGCTCACCCAGTTCCACTTTCCACCATCCCAAGCCTCATTCCTCAGTTTCTAACTCATCACTTTGATGATCCAAAGGTGTTTTCAAATAAAACCCCTAAGGACAGAAAGAACCTAAAATAATCCACCAGATCCCAAGAAATTGCTGCAATTGGAACATTTTAATCCCATTCCTTTCCAGCCACTGAGATGGGCTGAACCACACAGGGATTTTTAGGAATGTGGCCTGTCCCAAATTCCAGGTGATTCCCTGGGTCAGCTGCTGCCTCTGTGCCTTCCCTCTCATCCCTGCTCCTGATATTTCCACCCTGGAATGAACCTGGGTGTGAGTTTTTGCTGGGAAAACCCAAAAATTCAGCTCCCAGGGGCCCCCCTGGTGGATATCCCAGCAATTCCAGAGCTCCTTGCTCTGCCCAGAATGAAAATCACGTGAGTAAAAATCAGTTCTAAATTAAATGTCAGCCAGGGATTAGATTGAGCCCAATTCAGTTAATCTGGGACGTCACCAGATTTAAAATTCTTGGCTTCCCCAAACATCCACTGAATTAAAGGGCCTGTGCTGTTCCCTTTGGGATAACTGGAGGAATTGCACTGCAACAGATCCCAAAATCCCCAAATGCTGCTGAATTCTCTATTCCAGGCAGAGGAATTCCATTTTCTGCCACAATTCAGGGGTGCAGCAGCTCCAGTGCCTCCTGCCTGCCAGTTTGGGGA
Organism: Parus major; assembly: GCF_001522545.3. Lineage (NCBI taxonomy): Eukaryota > Metazoa > Chordata > Aves > Passeriformes > Paridae > Parus > Parus major. The sequence goes on along the minus strand of NC_031797.1, from coordinate 3,689,990 downwards.
GACTTGACACAATTTGGGCATCCAGCCTTCAGCAGGGAACTCCCACAGCCCAATTCCCTCTTCCCAGAGTCTCCACACCTCCTGGAAAAGGAGCTGGATGAGCAGATCGGGACCTCAAAGGGCTGAAAGTCTAAAAAAATTTGGGGAAAGCCCACAGGACTCGCCTTGGAACATGATTTTTGTCCTGTCCAGAGGAGCCACTGCAGTTTTAGCCACAGCCCCAGCCAGTGCCCCAGATATCAGGGAGTTCAGCACTTTCTTCTTCTCCTGGTTATCCTGGAAAAATAAAAAAAAGCATTGGATAGTGGGGGAAAAAAAAATTCAATCCCACAAGGAATAACATTTCACTTTTTCTGCAGAAATTCACCCCAGGGCCAGGATTTGGGTCAAAATGTTTCATTAAATTTCCAGCACAGTGAATTCTGCAAGGCAAAATTCCAAGAATTCCTCTTGCATGTGCTGTTTTCCCCCTGTTTTTTCTCCTTCTTCTCCCTCCCCACGATTTAGCCATGGGCAGAAAGGGAAGTCTCTGGAAAAGAAGCACCCAAGCCCCATTCCCACATCATTCCCAAGCTCCTGAGGATGAATCCAGGCAGTTTTCCCCCTCTGGTGGGTGGAATGAGAGGGATTTTGCTCCTGGCATTCCTGCCACAGCTCAGATTTATAAAATCAGCATTTTTCTCACACAGAGAGCCCAAAAAACAAAACAAAAAAATCCACAAAATCCAAGCCCCATGGAGGTTCTGGAGTGAGAACAAGCCCAGGCTTGATGTGTGAACTTTTGACACTTCATGGATGAGAGGAGCTCACATTTCCCTCGTTTCCAGGACGTTTCCCAAGCCCAGAGTTAATGTTTATGACCCAAAAGCCCTGGATCAGCTCAATTCCCGTTCCCAAGCCGTGCCTGGGTGAGAGGGCAGTGGAGCAAAGGTGAGCTCCAGCCCCGGATTTGGGCTAAAGGACAGCAAGGTTCCTTTCTCCAGCGATTCCAACCAGCCCAGGAAAGCCTGGATTGGTGGCCCTGGCACAACCCTGGGCTGGGAATGTCTGGATTCCCTTGGAGGGACTCATTCCATGGATCATGGAAATGCTGGCGGCTTTTGGGAGCCCAGAGCTCAAATCCCAGACTGGTTTGGGTTGGAAGGATCTTAAAATTCATCCCATTCCGTGGGCAGGGACATCTTCCACCATCCCAGGCTGCTCCAAGCTGGCCTTGGACACTTCCAGGGATCCAGGGGCAGCCAGGGCTGCTCTGGGAATTCCATCCCAGCCCCTCTCCACCCTCCCAGGCAGGAATTCCTTCCCAATATCCCACCCAAATTCCCCTGTTCCAGTCTGAAGCCATTCCCCGTGTCCTGTCCCTCCATCCCTCATCCCAAATCTCTCTCTGTGTTTCTTGTGGCTCCCTCAGGCACTGCAAAGTCACAATCAGGTGACCCTGGAGCCTTTCCAGCCTGGACAATCCCAATTTTCCCAGCTTCTCCATCCCTCTGATCATCCTGGAGCCTCCTCTGGACTCGCCCCAACATCTCCACGTCCTTCCAGTGCTGGATGCAGAATTCCAGGTGGGATCCCAGCTGAGCAGGGCACAATTCCCTCCCTGGAGCCGCTCGGGATTCCCAGCCTGGCTCCTGCTCTCACCTCTGCCGGAATTCGAGCCGTGACGGGCTCCACATCCCTCTGGAATTCCACTGGACCTTCTCTCACACCATTACCCATACCAGTCACACTTCCACGGGGGCAGGAGAGCTACAGCTCCTAAACACAACCCAAAAAACAAAGGAGAAACGTCAAAAGTGGGAAATATCCCGGTGATAACGCAGGGAAGTGCCATTTTCAGCAGGAAAACCCTCTCCCCATTCCCAGGAAAATGGCATTTCCAGGTTCCTGGTGCCATTTCCTTCCTTTGAGGTGTAAATGGATTTAAGTGGATTTTTTTTGGGGGGGTTAAAGATGAAAACTGTGCCCTTTTCACCCCAAACAGAACTCAGAACACCAAAATATCCATCGTTTCCAGGGAAAAAGAGCTGACCCTGCCCTCCCCCAGTGAAGATTTTGGATCAGAGGATTTTGGCTATTTGGGATTGCTGAGCAACGAGATACTGGAGAAAGAAGGTGGAAATTTAAAACCCTATGGAAAAGAGGGGGAAAAAATAGTCCCAGGAATGAGTGCCCAAGGCCAGCCACGAGCCAGTGGGGGTTATTTTTGGGAAGAGAGGGATCCAGTGCCTCACACCTGCCACAAAGGCCACTCTGGGATTTATTCTGGTGCCTTTCAGGACTCCCTTTCCTCCCAGGGCGGTTTGCACAGGATTTTCCTGCTCTGAGATGTCCCAAACCCACCCTCGGAGAGGAAAGGTCGGCCTGACCTTGGCTGCAGAGAGTGGATGAAGAAATAATTCTGTTGAAATGGAATAATTCCCTTTTTTTTAGCTCTGACTTTCTGATATTTCTGCTTTTTCAGCCTGAAAATAATATTTTTCAGAGTATTTTCAGGAATGTTCAGGAATTGTGAAAACCCTGAGGTGGCTCAGGGAGGTGGCCCTGGAGCTGCTCACAGAGGGGCTCTGCAAGGACAAAAAAATCACTTTTCTAAGCCACAGAACATCTCCAACAGCCTCATTCCAGAAGGTTAAACCTTTCAAGGAATGTTTTATTAGGAAATGAGAATTCCTCAATTCAGTTCCCTCCTGCTTCCTCTGATGCCTGTGAAACCTCAGGCACAATGTTCTGCTCACGTGGAAAAATAAAATAAAAATAAAATAAAATAAAATTTAAAAAAATTAAAAATAAAATAAAATAAATAAAATAATAAAAATTAAATAAATAAAATAAAATAAATAATAATTTCCAGCCTTTTTTTTCCCCCTTTTTTGAACAATCTCAGGTACTTTATGCTTGTCAGCACCTTTCAGACTTGCTGAGCTGCTTTTTTTCCCCCTCATAAATTAATGCCAGCCCTCATTTCCCAAGCCTGGCTGGCTGCAGGTTTTAAACACAACTCGGGCGTGACCAATTTGGGATGGAGGAGCCTCATCCTCGCTCCAGAGGGGGGAAAAACACACCTGGAAACCTTGGATCAGCCCAGAATTAAAGATGGGATGGGCTGGGAAGGACTTTTAGGATCACCTTGGATCATCCCAGAATTAAAAATGGATTGGGAAGGACTTTTAGAATCATCTGGATCATCCCAGAATTAAAGATGGGCCTGGATCATCCAAGAATTAAAGATGGGATGGGAAGGACTTTTAGGATCACCTGGATCATCTCAGCATTAAAGATGGGATGGGCTGGGAAGGACTTTCAGGCTCAACTTGAAACCTTGGATCATCCCAGAATTAAAGATGGATTGGGAAGGACTTTTAGGATCACCTGGATCATCCCAGAATTAAAGATGTGATGGATTGGGAAGGACTTTTAGGATCAACTTGAAACCCTGGATCATTCCAGAATTAAAGATGGAATGGGAAGGACTTTTAGAATCACCTGGATCAGCCCAGAATCAAAGATGGGCCTGGATCATCCCAGAATTAAAGATGGGATGGGTTGGGAAGGCCTTTTAGGATCACCTGGATCATTCCAGAATTAAAAATGGATTGGGAAGGACTTTTAGGATCACCTGGATCATCCCAGAATTAAAGATGGGATGGATTGGGAAGGACTTTTAGGATCATCTCATCCCACCCCACACCTTGCACCACCTCCTGTTGCTCCAGGCTGGCCTTGGGCGCTTCCAGGGTTTCTCTGGGAATTCCATGGCCCCCAAAATTCCTTCACACAGCCGGGAATCCCTTCCCAAGATCCCATCCACGTTCCCCTTTTCCAGTCTGAAGCCATCCCCCCTTTTCCAGGCCCTTGGAAATCGCCTCCCTCCACCTTTTTTGTCGTCCCCCTCAGGCCTTGAGGCCACCCCAAAGCTCCTCCTTCCCTCCCAGAACTTTGGGAAAACCCAAATCCAGCAATTCCCAAATTCCTGAGGGTGTTCTGGGATTTGGGGAGGGCTGACTCCAGGTTTTAATGGGATATAACACCTGACACAACCTGAAAGTTCCCTCATGTCGGACCAAAATCTCCCACAAGCGTCAAGAGCGGAGCCGATCCCTAATTATTCTGTGCTTGAAGAACGCAGTTAATTACTCCTAATTATTATTTCTAATGACCTGCAGTCATTTCCTTCCCTTCTCATCCCTCCTTATCTCACAGGCCTGGAAAATGGCATTGTAAAATTCCCTTTTTTCTTCCAAAGTGTGAAGGAAATCACAGGTGGGGATGTTATCCCTGCCCTGCCTGCAATAAAGGAATGTAGGTCACAATATCAGATTTATCTCTGCCAAAAATAACTCTCCTTCCTCCCCTCCCCACCATGAAAAATAGAAATTGTGCTAAAGGGCTTAGGAATGCAAAGTGCAACTTTCATTTAAATATATAAATATAAAAATATAGATGTAAAAATAAATATATAGATAAAAATAGATAAAATAAATTATATATATATATAGATATTTCTATGCATTTATACTAATATATATTAATAATATAATTAATATATAATTAACATATTTAATATATTAATTAATATATAATTAACATATTTAATATATTAATTAATATATAAATATATTATCTATTATATTCAAATTATTAATATTATATAATATATATTAATTATATATTAATTATATATAAATATATATTAACTTAAAATATAAAATAATAATGTAGTATGTCATATATATAGATATACAAAATATATATTATATATAATTAAGTCTATAATTATGTATATGATTATATATATATGTCTATTATATATATATATGTCTATAATTACATATAATTATACATAATATAAATATAATAATATAAAAGAGAGGCCTGAAAGGAAATTTGCCAAATTAATGTGATTACTAAGTTATTAAATTATTTATATATAGTTTATATATAAAGTGTATATATAAATATAAAAATATAATATATATAAATATAAAAATATAATATCTATAAATATAAAAATATAAAATACATATAGTATATATATAAATATATAAAAATATAAATAGTTTATAAAATATATATATAAAATATATATAGTATATATATATAGTATATATATAAATATATATACTATTTTATATTAAGTTATTAAGGCTGGACTTATTTTTTGCATAAAGATGAGATCTATTTACTCCACAATATTCCTTTTTATCCTGTTTAGACACATTCCTTATTTATTTTTAGTGCCCACTGCCCAGAGCCTACAAACACCTGTTTATACACTCAATTTTACACATCAAACCTGCCCTCAACACACAGAATGCAAAAATAGCATTCATTTATTTATGATTTTTGTTTTGCCTCCAAGCTGGATTTTATTTTGGATTCAGGCTGGATTCTGATGTCAGGAGGTTATTTTGACCAATAATTCACACTGGAACCACAAAAAACAGAATTTATCTTAAAATTCAGCTTGAATTTCAAGTTCTGGTGTCAATTTGCAGTTAAAAACCATCCATTATTTTACATCTACATCAACCTGACTCAATTATTAAATAACCAAACAAAAACCACGTGGAGCAGCTGGATATTTTTGTTAAATCCCTGTATTTTGGATCTGTCCCCACACAAATTCCATTTCTGTTTACAAAGCCAGAAAAAAAACTAAAAAGAAATAAAAAAAACCCTCCAAAAACTGGGGATTAAATGTGGTTTTTGTTGTTTTTTTTTTTTTTTCCTAACCCACTGCTGGGTTATTTTTATAGGAGTTACACAAGTCCCTGTCACACATCTGGATCAGGCAAAATAAATCATTCCCTGAGGAATAAAGAGGGAAAAATCACTGGAAAAGGAGATTTTGGGAGTTAAGGGTCGATGAGTAACAGACTGTGGGGTTTTTTTTACACCAAAATTCAGGAGTATTTATTGAAAGTACAAAAAAATTCACTCCACACTCAGATCCAGAATGAAAGTCAGCCATGGATTAAAGATTATTCCCCAAATTGGGAAAATTCCTCTTTGGAATATCTGAAATTAATTTAAAATCATTAATTGCTCAGCAGAAGGGCCAATGAGTTTCAGGGAGCAGCATCTCAAATGAAGAAATAAACCCAAATTGGGGTAGGAACAATTAAAAATTAAATGAAATTAAAAGAATTTAAAATAGTGCTGAAGGTTTGGGGATTAGCCAGCAACTCCACAAATCCAAATTTTTAAATTTCATGGAAAAGTTTGGCTTCACAACCTGCCTGAAATTCCTATTTTTCTGTATTTTTCCCAGCTCAGATCAACAGCAAATTCCAGCAGGAAGAAGAGGCCTGAAATATGAGAAAAAAGGGAGGGATTTGAGTTTTTGGAAGGTTTTTCCAACCCAAACCATGGCAGGATTGTGGGAATGGGGTGGGACAGGAGCAGAGGGAACAGCCTCAACTTGTGCCAGGGGAGGTTTAAATCACATTTTTAGGGGAAAATTTCTTCATGGAAAATTTTGGGCTGGAATCCTCATCCCTGGAGGGATTTAACAGCACGGTGGATGTGGAATTTGGGGATTTGAATGCTAAAAATTAGGACTTGATTCTAATTCTGTGCTCTCTAAAATGCTGTGATTCCTAAATAAATGTGAATTTCAGCCTGTCCCGAAGCTGTGAAAGATTTCTCTTGCAGAAAGGTTTGTCCCAGCAGAGACAGACAAACTGCAAAGCAAATAATCCCCTATTTGCTGAGAAATATTTGCTTTTTTTTCCCCCTGGAAAACCCCAGAAGCACGGGAATGGCAAAGCCATTGATGCCCAAAAAAATTCGGTGTACTCGAAAAACAAACAGGAGGAATTTAATCTGAGGAGAGAAAAGACAAGAGAGGGGAAACTTAAAAGGACTTTTCAATTCAATAATTCAAAAATTCAATTCAATAATTGGGAATTAAAACAAACAAATCCCACACTCAGCTCACTGAACACAGGCGTGGATGGAGCCACAATTCCCATTTAATTTACTTAAATCCCCTTTCACAACTCCCATTTTTTTGGGGTTTTTTTTGGATTTGATTATGTCATTAACGCCACTAATGAAAGCACACGATGAAATTAGGAAGGAACAAAAAACCCTGCAGGAATTTTCACACCTTTCCCTGGCAGGCTGAGCTCAGGGGAAGTTGCTCAATTAAATTTCCCTCGATATTTATCTGAGACTGCTGCAAAAACAGCCTGGAAAATGATGGAAAATGATGGAAATTCATGGAAAATGATGGAAAATCATGGAAAATGATGGAAAATCATGGAAAAAAAAAGGTTGGAATGCTGGGAATGGGATGGACTCTCCCCTTGGGCTCCAGCTCTGCCTTCCAGTCTGATTAAGCTGTTAAAAATCAACCCCAAAACATCAGCTGGGAACAGCTCAGGTTCCTCC
>NC_031797.1:3681855-3682347 GCF_001522545.3 Parus major | reverse complement strand
AATTTTTATAAGCTTAAAATTTTTATAAGCTTATAGTTTTTATAAGTTTAAAATTTTTGAAGTTTAAAATTTTTATGTTCACTTTTTTAATGTCGTTTCATTTTTTTCTTATGTTAGTTCAATTTGAGTCAGTTCATTGTTTTAAATCAGCTCGTTTTTAAAAAGTTTTGAAGTCGGTTCAACTTTTTTAAAGTCAGTTCAACACTTTTCAAGTCACTTCAGCACTTTTAAATTCCATTTTTTTAGGTGTACTTTGCTCTGAAGCACAATTAAAAGCTGCTCCTGCCTCCTTCCCTGACACAACTCAGCCCTCCCAATAAAACTGAATAAAAACTTTAATTCCTGGCCTGGTTTTGGAGGTTCTGCCCTAAAACTGAGGCCACTGGGAAATGGTTGAGCTGAAGCTCCCAGAGGAAGCCGATTATTCTGATTATTCTGGTTATTCCAAGGGAGATGGGAAGGAGCTGAGGGAATCCTGGCAAGGGAAAACAG
>NC_031797.1:3678851-3681320 GCF_001522545.3 Parus major | reverse complement strand
GATTATTCTGATTATTCCAAGGGAGATGGGAAGGAGCAGAGGGAATCCTGGCAAGGGAAAACAGAGCTGAGTTTTTCAGCCACAAACTGAAGAGCAGCTCTTATCTGCAAGCAGCTTTATCTCAGGGAGGCCACAACTCCTCGGGCAGGGAACAATCCCTTTCCTTTTCCAAGAAAACAAAAACCCACCCTGCAACCCCTCCCCGAGCTCCAAAAAGTTTTGTTTTGTTTTGTTTTTTTTCCCAAAGAAGAGGTAAAATATAATTAAATTGTGTTTTTCCCATGGTGTGCTGAGTTGGATGTCACCAAAGCCACACAAAGGGACAAATCCCAGCACAGGGGGATTTTTAAAATGGGATTATTTGGAATATAAGCAGCCCTCAGTCCACACAACTTTGCCAGGAGCTACTTCAGCACATAATGAGTGACTACAAGAACGGCTCTGAACTCCCCCAGCAGCTTAAAATCGCCTCTAAAAAACACACAAAAAAATAAAATTGAAAGGGAAAGAGGAATTCAAAGCTTCCATGGTGAAGCAGAAGGAGCCCACAAGTGTGCCAAGGAAATGCCATTTCCTCAGGGAAGCGTTTTCCACCCTGCCCCCTGCTCCCTCTGCACTAATTCTGGTGGGATTTGAAGTTAACCATCACCTCTGCTCGGCCACAGCACTGCACATTTCGGGTCAATTTGATTATTTTCTGGAAAATCAGGCCTCACAGCAGCCACAGCTTCATCTCTGACTGCGCAGCAACAACAAAAAACGGGATTTAAAGCACAACTAAAGGAAAGAACTCCTCCAAGCCTCATTTATTTGGTGACCTTGAGGGAGCTGTTTGCACTGCAGCTCACCTTTCCACTCAAGGCTGAACAAAATACCCTTTTCCAAGGATTTCCTTTACCAGGAATCCTCCTGGATCACCTGGAAAACCCAGGTGAAGAATCAGTATTGTTTTCACACAAACCCGAGTAAATCTTCTTCTGAGCAGCAGCAAAGTGACTCAAAAAAATAAAATTACTTCTGGTTCCTGCGGGTGGTTTTGTTTTAATTTTTTCTTTCTTCTCTGACAGCAAACCTGTCTGACCTGTACCAAGCCCATCACACACTCAGGGCTGTGGTTTGAGTTTTGTGCCACCTCCTAAAGCCAAGTTTGACACACCAAAAACACCTGGAGCCCGTGGCAAGGCAGGGCAGCAGCTGCAGGTCAAGCAAAGTGAAATTCTTGCAGCTTCTGGGGTTGCCAAATTCCCTTGTCTGGAGCAGCCAGAGGATTCCTGCTGAAATCCAACACCCAGGACAGCCCTAGTCCCCGCCTTTCCTCAGTATTTGTGGTCCTAAACAATCCTTTGGGCTTGCAAGGGGACACAAAAATTAATTGAATATCTGCAGCTCTGTGAAGATGCTCAGAGGGAGCTGGGATCCAAATTTTGGAACACCAAAACCTGGTGCTTCAGCCACGGTTATTTTTAAATCCCTTCAGCCACAGGTTGTTGGTGTGATTAAACCAACTCTTATTGTAGCCTCTCTTTCCTCAATGTTTCTTCTCCTCTGCTCCAACCTGGAGTCGCTTAAAAACCCAGGATGTTTTCGAAACACTCCAAAAATCCACCTAAACCACAGAAAAAAACAGGGGACGAGCAGCCAAACCTCCACACACATCTCTGCACTAAATGTGATGCAGGAAAACCCCAAAGTGACAGCAGCTTCCAAACCATCAGCCAGAAGGAAAAAAACACCATCAAGACACACAAAAAAGGGGGAAAAAAATCCATCAACAGGCACAAAAACACATCCCTGACCCTGAGGGGAGCCCGGGTTTAAGGGCAGCAGCACCAAGTGCTGGGCTGGAAGAGCCAATTCCACCTCCACACACAGCTCTGATTGACCCTGCACGGGGATTTCCAGCATTTTCCATCTGTCTTTGCACCTTACAACTCCAAGGTGAGCCAAGAGGCTCCATCCATTCCCACTTTTGAAGGCAAGTAGGGAATTCAGCCCAGCTCTGCGAGTTTTTGGTTCTGCTGAGATGGGAGAGATCTGTGTCCAACACCTCCTGTGCCTCCTGGGATCTGTCCCTCAGCACAAAAACATCATTTCCCCTCATTTTCAGCCTCTGGGAGATTGAAATAAATAAGACAAAAAATGGCATTTTGCGTCTGGAGCCGCGTGTTTGGCTGAGCCCAGCTGGGATCGGGATGGGAGCAGGGACACAGGGGATGGCAGGGCAGGAAAAGGGGCACTGGGACAGGCTGGAAAGGTGGGAGCAGGGCAGGATGGAAAGGGTGGGAAACAGGGAAAGCAGCGGCTGGAAAGGCAGGGAAAACAGGCAGAGGGGGAGGGAAGGAAACAGGGAGAACAGGCAGGTAAAGCAGGAGGGGGAGGGAGGGAAAAAGGAGCAGGGAAAAGGAAAAGGAGCAGGGAAAAGGAAAAGGAGCAGGGAAAAGGAAAAGGAGCAGGGAAAAGGAAGAGGAG
>NC_031797.1:3676152-3678029 GCF_001522545.3 Parus major | reverse complement strand
GGGGCGGGCGGCAGCGCTCGGTGCGGGGCGGAGAGCGCGGCCGGGGACGGCCCGGGGAGCCCGAACGGCCAGCCCGGCTGGAGCAGCGACAATCCCACCCGCTTCCACCCTGCAGCACCCGTGCGGAGCGCGGAGATCCCGCCCGATCACAGCGGGGATCCCACCGTGAATGTCCCGCCCGGCTCCGCTGTGCTGCACGGCGCCGGTGTCCTGCAGGCCGCGGCTCAAAGCCCGGGACTGGAGGTGGGAGCTCAGCTCCAGCAAGTCTTGGTTGAAGGGGATGGAAATAAAAGCCCGCAGGAAATCCCTGCTTTGATTCTCCCCCATCCCAAACCCAGCAGAAGGGCAAAGCTTGGGAGGCACAGGCTGCACCAAACACGCTGCTCTCCCCCAAAATGTCCTTCTGCACCTTTCCACCTGCTCTTGCCCAGGGCCCTTTCACCCAGCCCGGGGTCAGAGCAGTCCAAAAACGCCCCCAGCTCTTCCCCCAGCAGGCAGAGAGGAGCCAGGCAGCCTCTCCTCCTCCACGGGGGTTGGAAGCTTTGAAGAACACAATGACCTTTGCAATCTGCTGGCAGACAGCGGCGGGGCTGCAGGAGGTTTGTACTCACAAACTCAGCACCACCTTGCTTTTTCCTGCCACAAAAACAAAAATAAAAAAAGGCTCCACAAAGAGCCAACCAGCCCTGGAAGGTTTGTATGTTTTATAAGGTCACCATTTCTACAGAGAATATCACATTTAAAAACATCCACTCACAAAAACAGCGGCGGCGCAGGAGGAAGGCTCAGCACCAGAGCAGGGCTGGCACAAAAGCCTTTAGCTGAGACTTCAGAGCCTTTCTGGGGCCTGCTTTGCCCAAAAATCCACAGTTTTGCCTCAGTCCGAGAGTTCCTTGGCCTCTTCACTACAATTAAAGCATTCCTGGATCCAGGGAAGTGCTAGGAGTTGACAAAGCCTGGGATTCCCAGCGCTTCCCACAGCATGGAACCACCGCCAGCTTGGCCCCGCTTTGGAATTCCCACCCCCACTGCCAGTCCCTGCCCTGCTCCTCTCACCGAGGGAGAACATGAACTTTCCTCCTGGATGCCAACAGTTCCTTTGGACATTATCCCAAATCCTTTTACTCTGCTTTTTAGTTTTTTTGTGTGTGTTTTTTTTTTTCGTTTCAAACATTACGCTGGCGGGAAAAAAAAAATCCCAAAGAAAGCAGCGACACAAGAGTGGGGTGAGCAGTAAAAGAACAAAAGAACAGAGAGAGCACATTCACAAACGCTGGGATTCCTCCTCATCCAGCCCCTGAGCAGGAAAAATGGGAACCAGCAGCCAAACTCTGGGCAGGAGGAGAGAGCCACACTGCTGCTGCCACGGCGGGGATCGGAGCAGGGGGAACAGCCCCGTCCTGCACGCCGGGGATGCCGGGGGGAGCAGATCATCCTCAGCCGTGAGATGATCCAGGCAATCAATCACCACTACACAGAGTTGATTTTGCAGCCTGTGGATGCAGAAAAGCCATTTCAGCTGTAGCTCCCGAGGAGAAAATAAACACGTTGCCTGCAGCTTCCCGAGCCTCCCGAGCTTCGGATATTCCACGCCGGTCGCTCTTCCCACGGGATTCCGGTGGGGCAGAAGACGCCTTGGATCTTCCCTGCTTGGTGAAACGAGGATTCACTGAGCCAGGCTCCCCTTCTGGCCCGTCCACAGCTCCCGCAGCTCCACTTTGCAGCCCAGGTCCCTGAGGGCAGCCCTGGCCACGTCGTCGCAGTCCCTGTGCGCGGCCCGGGCCTCCGTGATCAGGTCCTCGGCTCCCATCTCCAGGATGGGCTGGGAAAAGTCCCGGCTGCGGGACACCAGGTTGCGGATCAGCATGCAGGCCTGT